>NC_064851.1:8253124-8370624 GCF_024139225.1 Suncus etruscus | reverse complement strand
AGCTTCTGCGGATAAACAGATGTTTTCTACACTGGACATCAATGGCAAACAATAACTATTATGATAGAGTGCAACAGATAGAGAAGATCTGGGCTAATATGTTACTGAACAGTTCCTTTGAAGTTCTCTAATTAAAAACTTAATGAATAACATATCAAAGATGAGTCTATCCAAAAGTCCTCATTATAAGACCTAATCTGTCCTTTATAAGGGACCTAGGAAATCTCTAAGATTTGCATGTAAACTTATCTCTACCCATTACTATCAGAATTTCAAATATAACTGATGTGAATGCTGGCTGTAATCATGTTTATAATCTGTCTCGTATTTTTCTAATTTTTTTAGTATTCCTAATAAGGTCCTACTGTAAAGGAGTATATACATTTTAGTTATACATATTATGCTATCATTCCAGTAAATTACTTAAAGGCAAAGAGATTAATTCCAAAATTAAGCCTCCTCATTTAAAAATAAAAACGTAAAGACTTTTTTTTGTTTTGAAAAAATATCAAAAATCACATGAGAATATAGTTTTTTGTTGTCTCTGACAAGTGCTTGGCAAAATGTTTTAAGTAGGCTTTTAAAAATGTACTGTATAATAATGGTGGCTGACATCGTGACAATATAACATCACGGCGCTCTCACTCAAATTAATCCGCATTTCAACAATTCTGAAAAGAACACAGGAGAGCAGCAAAAATCTGAAGGAAGTGTACAATCACAGGTGAGAACCTCAGAGACAGGAGGCGTGGGAGTACTTGGAAGATATGTGTGTACCTTTGGTCTCATCCCCTAGATCTAATGTGAGATAAAAAGAGAATGGGATCTCTCACCATCAGAAAAACAACAACAAAAACACAGAGAAAAAATCGATGAAGTCCTCTAAGAAATGATTTGGAGGAGAAAGTATACTGGCTTCTCTCTAAACCTGCCAATGAAAAGCCAATAGTCGATCAAACGATGTTAAATTACTTAAGAGTCAAAATGAGATATAAGTGAGGTTTACTGGAAGTGAATGAAGGCAACCCAATGTACTTTCAAGGGGAAAAATCTTACTTGTGAATAAAGGTTATAAATTCTAATGTAAACTATATATCTGAGTATCATTACATATCCTTTCTGCTCATAGAGCTGTGGACAAAACTCCTAGAGCCCCAAGACACTCCACTTCTACCACACAGGCTCTTGGCAAGGTTATGTGACCATGGCATCCACACACAAGAGGGAGGGCCAAGAAGGGCTTAATTTTTAAAAATGAAAAGGCTGCTGCAAAGTGATAGCACAGTGGTAGGGTGCCTACCTTGCATGCGACCAACCTGTATTCATCTTAGGCATCCCATATCGTTCCCTGAGCCTGGCGGGGCAGGCTCTGAGTACAGAGTCAGGAGAAGACCCTGAGAACTGCCAGGTGTGGCAAAACAAAACAAAACAATAAAAATCCAAAACAACAACTAAAATAAAACTGAAAATGAGGACTCCCCACATGCACAAAGACTAGGAGTGACCACACCCAATTCCACATTTCACATTTCATCCAATTCCACTACTTCATATTGCCCCTAAATGGACTTAGAAACCTCATTACCTAAGAGACAGTGTGAACTAAAAGTAAAAATAAATGTCAAGATAATTTTCATAAACTCACAAAATGACAGCATCCTATGAGCAGTAGAAAACACCAGGGGATTCTACTGTGTGCCCTGAATCGTTCAAGCTGTTACAGTAGAGGGCAATGAGCTTCCTTGGTGCCCACGATCAGGGCATCTGATTAGCCTGGGTCTGACCAAGCAAAACAGGTGAAATTCTCTAGGGGCAGAAAGTGGCTGATAATGGATGGAGGAGAAACTCAATGATGGGCCTTTTCAGAAAGCTGGAGCAGGAGGCGGGCTGATGTGAGGATAATGTCTACAAGGGAGGAAACCACGACTTGAGGGCTAGATCTGTCCTCCACCCCTACTTTCAGCACATATATGGTAGGTGTGCAAAAGTCAGTTGCCAAAGAAACTCGAAGGAACCAATGCTTCTCTCAGCTTCTGTTTCTCTTTGTTGCTTCATGAAATCCAGCTTCCTTTCCTCCCTTTGACTCCTTGGAATTCTCCTTATGGAGGTCTCTGCAGATCTCTGCTGGCTAAATTCAGTGGGCATTTGTGGGGAGGGTTGGGCCATACCTGGCAGTGCTCAGAAATCACTCCTGAGGAAATCACAGAAATCACAGGCTTGAGGACTACTGGGAATGCCTGGGCCACATGCAAGGCAAATACCCTATTGCTGTGCTATTACTTAGGCTCATCAGTAGATTTTCTTTGGCTTGCCTTGGACCCTGGCACCTCCCTCCGATCCTTTAGGAAACTCTCCTTCTTGGAAACGGTAGGCCTTTTGTTCACTTTCTTCCCCATCTCACTCTTCCCTTCCCTCTAAATGTTTGATTCTGGGAGCAAGCATTCAATTCTCTTAAGGTCAACCAGGAGTTCTTACTTACTTAGGGGCTGGATGGTTTGGATCACAACTAATAAGTGCACCGGGTGATTTCTTAGCGTTGTACTCAGGGGTGATTTTCTGGCTCTGAGCTCTGTACTCAGTAGGGTTGGAGCTCAAGCTAAGGGATTTTGGGGGGATCAAAAGGCAGTTCCTTACCTCCTGTACCATCTCTCTGATCCAAGATCTGAGATTCTCAACCAAGTCATAAAGTTCCTCACATGGCCACTCCAATGAAAATCTATTTTCTACAAGTGAATTTCTATGCAGAGAGGACCCACCAGAATGTTGAAAAAGTACAAATCTCAAAAAAAAAACAAGCCAACCAACCCCATTGAACATGGTCTTAAGCACCAGCAGAAATGAAACCTAAGCACCACAACTGTAGACAAAATGTCACCCACCTACCAAATACTGCTAAACACCCTTTATGTACATTTTATCCTTTTGTTCAGTTATCACTCATTTACTCCAATGAACTTCACATTTCTGTGACCAGTCCAGGTATCTTTCCTGAACTCCAGATCAAAATATCCAATTACCAAATAATGGTCAGCTACATTTAGAGAGCCTAGCAATTAAAAAAATTCTCCAATTAAGAAAAAGCAAAGACTGAATTAAGTTTTCATAAGTATATTAATTCACTTAACATAGTTTGCTACCTGTTATGCATAGGGATTGCTGTAAGCACTGGGGAGAAAACAGTAAATGAAAAAAAAAAACTTCAAAGAGCAAAGTTATCTGGCCCAAAGGGCTGGAGTCAATGCTCGGCATTTATGGTTCTCCCAAAGCACCACTGGAAGCACTACTGGAAGTCTTGGCATCGGGTGTGCCCCTGCTTGGCCATAATCCTGTCTGTGCAAAGTTTGAATTACTGGCTCCTTCTACCATGTTTCCCGGTGAATGGTTAAGACTTTATAAAGCTGCCCAAAGAAGTACTATTGCCCCCTTCCAGGTTTTCGTCTTAGTTTCTGGGCTAAACACAATAGTGCTCAGGGTCTACTCTAAGTTTGGTCCTTGGAGTTGCTCCTGGCAGAGCTCAGGGATCAAACTTGGGGTCCTATATGAGAAGCATGAGTTCACATAGGTTAATCAGTGGTCCTCAACCTACGGCCCACGGACCACATATTTTATTTTGTTTTATTTTATTATTGTTTTTTCACTTCAAAAGAAGATATATGCAGTATGCATAGGAATTTGTTCATGGTTTTTGTTTTTACTATAGTCTGGCCCTCCAACAGTCTGAGAGACAGTTTGAGGCCACTGGTTTAGATGATCTCTCTGGCACCCAAACAGCTACCAGTTTTGAGAACTTATCTATGGTAGTATACGAGAAGGCAATTACACATATTATTATTAGCTAAGCTAATTTCATCCTCTGAATAATGAGCTATTTGGATCCTTTTGTTTTTTTGAAAGGAGGGAATTAAGACTAGGTAAGTCTAAGTATTTTGCCTAAACTCACCCTAACTGGGAAGCTGAAGAGCCTATATTCAAACCCAAATGGAATGAAAAGTCTGTCTAAGATTCCTTCTTGACCAACAACCACACACAAGTCCTCTGGATTTTGCTGACATAAGCCCTTTCTCCATTCCCGTTACTAAAAAGTTGCCTTCTTTTTAAAAAAAATTTGGAGAGAGGGGGTGTTGTTGGCCACACTCAGTGATGTTCAGGGGCTACTCCTGGCTCTGCACTCAGGAATTACTTCTTGGTTGTCTTGGTGGAACATAAGGGGTGTTGGGGATTAAAACCAGGTCAGTTGCACACAAGGAAAATAAATGTCCTACCTGCTGTGCTATTTATTACTACAGTCCCCAAATTTACTTTCTGAACGTATTCTGTATCTCATCTTCCTCAAGGCGCTCTGCCTCTAGTCTGCTACTCTTCCCACCCAAACTTTTCAAGGCTACCATGCTTCTAACTTCAAGCATCATCATGCTCTTTCCCATTATAATCCTCTACCATTTAGGGAGGAAACCTAGCCCTGAAGCAGGCACCCAACAACCCTCTGTTTCACCATAAACATCCAGAAATTCTTTCCCCCTTTGTACCCTCCATTCCTTTTTGCCCTGTTTCCACCAAATGCTGTGGAGGTAGCTCCTAGTAACACCGCATTTCTGTTTTTTTCTATCTGGTGAGTCCATCACTCAAGGCTCACTTCAGATATGCCCCAGTTGCCTGCATCAGAAAGTCTTCATTGATCTGCCTGTTCCCCCACTTTGGGATCAGATATCTCTATCCCTGTGTCTTAGCGCCTCAATCATCATTCATAATTGGTGGTGTTGGGGATGGAGAGGTCATATCCAGTGGGCAGGGCTCTTGCCTTGCATACAGCTAACTCAGGTTTAGTCCCCGATACTCCAAAGGATCCCCTGATCCAGCTCCCAGGAGGAGCCCCTGAACACTAAGCTCTGGCGTGAGCATCACTGAAAAAAAATATGTACAAAAAGACTGAAAGAGACTTTATCTTTGATTATTTAGATCTCTCAGATTCTGGACAAAATAAAACTCACTGTTTTAAAAAAAAAAAAAAAGGCAGGGACCAGAATGAAAATACAGCAGGTAAAGCATTTGCCTTGCATGCAGTGGGCTCAGGTTCAATCCCTGGCATCCTGGTCCCCTGAATCCGACAGGGGTGATTCCTGAATGCAGAGCCAGTAATCCCTGAGCACTGCTTGGTGTGACTCCTTCCAAAAAAGCAACAATTCATTACTTAAGGTGCTCCTGCTTTTGACAGCTGTACACAGATGTGACTCAACTTCTCTACCTGCCACCCCCCACATATCGCCAGATATAAAGCAGACGCAAGAACTTTGTCCAAGGCTTATTCATACTTTCCCAGACTGCCTGACACCCTAGAGAAAAGCAACAGTAAAGGGACAGTGTTTCTGTAGTAATAAAATCTCTAGTAGAAAACTCTTCACAGCAGGCCCCACATAAGAACCCTGGGTGTAAATAACTCTTTACACCTAATGGTTATTAAATACCTTCCCAGAAGCATCTCAAACACAATCCCATCTTAATAGTCTTTGCCCCAATAGTGTCTTTAATAGAAATGAAGCGAAATTATAGCTAACCTTTTATTTCCTAGCTTGTCTCTAAGGCAAGGTTCAGTTACACAGAACCTAATCTAGATTTTAAAAAAGGAAAAAAAAAAAAAAAAAAAGCTAAGAGCAGAATTTGAAATCAAATGTTTTGGACTTCATATGCTTATTAGATAAAAACAACAACCTCATATTTATTTCCAAAGCCAATAACCATATTAAAGAAACCAATACAGGGCCTGGAGTGATAGTACAGCAGGTATGGCATTGGCCTTGCACAGGGCTGACCCAGATCCAATTCCCAGAACCCCACATGGTCCCCAAGCCTGACCAAAAGTAATCCTTGAGCAGAGTCAGGAGTAAGACCTAGCAGTTCCCCTCATTACCCCACCACCACGGTTAACCCACAAAAACAAAAGAGTGCTATTCTTTTAATTGTAAAACATGTTGTGTCTTTCTTATTTCATCAGGTACGGATGTTTCATTGTCTTCTGCACGATGAAATCCTTGTGCCTCGCCTAGTCCCTACCATGTAGCTGGTACTCAAAAAGCTTCTGGCGAGCAATAAACCAGCTCAGTGTGAGAAATGAAATACTGCCGTGCCTCTAACAGAGGGCACCAACCCACAAAGGAGCCTGCTGGTGAGCCTGTCAGACTCTCCCTCACTATGGGGCCCCATAGTGAACGTTCAGTGTCCTAAACCTTCAAATCAGGTCACTTAGCTACATCCCAATAGTGAAAGACTCTCCTCTCTATCTCCTTTCCACTGCCACAAAAACAGTGTCAGGAAAACATTAACATTGTCTTCTCCCAACATTGTTATTGTGATAAAATACATAAAATTTACCACCCCACTTTTGTTGTTATTGTTGTTTTTTGGGCCACACCCTGCGGCAGCGCTCAGGGGTTACTCCTGGCTCTGAGCTCAGAAATCACTCCTGGCAGACTCAGGGGACCAAATTGGATGCTGGAGATTGAGGCCGGGTCAGCCGTGTGCAAGACGAACGCCCTACCCACTGTGCTATCACTAAGGGCCCCCATCTGTACTTTTTAATATACAGAATAGAGGTATTAAATGTGAAGTATGGAAACCGAATCTTCTTAACATGCTATATTATATCACTGGCATCCATCCTCCTTTAAGCTTCTTTAGTTTTCTCGAAATGGAAACTCTAACTATCAGACACCAGCTCCACATTCCCAGGGCCCTGGCACTCCCCACCCTCCCTTCTGTCTCTGTAAAACTTGGAGAACTGGAGTCATGTGACGTCTGTCTTTCTGGGGCTAGAGTAGTTCACTTAGCACACAATTTCCAAGGTTCATCCAAGTTGTAGTTTCTGACAAATTTTCTCCTTTTGAAGACAGACTAATAGTCTGGGGCCGGCGCGGTGGCGCTAGAGGTATGGTGCCTGCCTTGCCTGCGCTAGCCTAGTGCAGACCTAGGTTCGATCCCCCGGCATCCCATATGGTCCCCCAAGCCAGGCGCAATTTCTGAGCTCATAGCCAGGAGTAACTCCTGAGTGTCATCGGTGTGGCCCAAAAACCAAAAAAAAAAAAAAAAAAAAAAAAAAAGAATAATAGTCTATGGTGGGCATCTGCCTGGCTTTACTTATTCATTTGTCTACCAACAGGCTGTTTGGGTTGTTCATCCTACACACTGTGGTGTGCATAATGCTATGAACACAGGTGTCCAAATGTCTCTCTGAGACTCTGCTTTCCCATTCTTTATAGTAATCCTCAGAAGCAGAACTGCTAATTAATTATATGGCAATTCTACTTTACTACTTTGTGAAATACCATCCCGCTTGCCACAGCAGCTATGTGATTTTACATTCCTAACCAACTGTGCAAAAGGACTCCACGTTGTCTATGTTCTTGCCAACACTTGCTATTTTCTGTTTTTACAGCAATCATACTAGTAAGTCATATTTCAGCCACAGGCAGTACATGTTTCATCCAGAAGAATTAATTTCATGGGGCTAGAGGGTCAGTACAGTGGTCAAGGAGCTTGCCTTGCATATGGCAGCCCTGGTTCAGTCCCTGGCATCCCAATAGTTTCCACAGTCTGCCAGATGTAGTGGCCCTTGAGTACAGAGTTAGAAGTAAGTTCTATGCACCACTGGGTGTAGGCGTCCAAATAAAGAAGTTAATTTTAAAATAATAATAATAAAACATAAAAACTGGGCCAGAGAGATAGTAGTACAGTGGTAAGGCGTTTGCCTTGCACATGGAGAACACAGGATTGACCCCGGTTCGAATCCCAGTATCTCATATGGTCCCCTGTGCCTTCCAAGGAGCAATTTCTTTTTTTTTGGGGGGGGGGTTGGTTTTTGGGGCCACACCTGCTTGACGTTCAGGGATAATGGCTATGCACTCAGAAATCACCCCTAGCTTGGGGGGACCATATGGGACGCCGCGGGATTGGACCGTGGTCCATCCTAGGCTATCGCTTGCAAGGCAGATAGATGCCTTACCTCTAGCACCACCTCTTGGGCCCCTCCAGGAGCAATTTCTGAGCGCAGAACCAGGAGTAACTGCCTGAGCACCGCCGGGTGTGATCCAAAACAACCACTACCACCACCACCACCACAAAAATCCCAAAAAAAAACACTTTCTGTGCAGAGAGTATATTCACTGTCCTTAAGTTATGTAAAGTTTTCATGTATCAAAAAAAAAAAAAAAAAAAAAAAGTTTTCATGTATCTTAAATGGACTTAACCCAGATTAGGCCCTGTGAGAATGATAATTAATAAAACAACCGATTTCAATTGTACATTCTTTAAGACAAGCATGATTTTTATTAAAAAGAGCAATAAAAGGTCAAGTACCTAAAATATTGCCTTATATTGAAGAGAATTCATTTTGTTCCATTATCTCAACATTAGCAATTCTAGAAATTCTTTTTATTCTTTTCTTATTTTGGTTTTTGGGTCACACCCGGCAGCACTCAGAGGTTACTCCTGGCTCTATGCTCTGAAAAAGCTTCTAGCAGGCTCAGGGGACCATATGGGATGCTGGGATTCGAACCACCATCCTTCTGCATGCAAGGCAAATGCCCTCCCTCCATGCTATCTCTCCGGCCCCTCTAGAAATTCTTTTTTTTTTTTTTGGTTTTTGGTTTTTGGGCCACACCCGGTGGTGCTCAGGGGTTATTCCTGGCTGTCTGCTCAGAAATAGCTCCTGACAGGCACGGGGGACCATATGGGACACCGGGGTTCGAACCAACCACCTTTGGTCCTGGATCGGCTGCTTGCAAGGTAAACGCCGCTGTGCTATCTCTCCGGGCCCTCTAGAAATTCTTTATGTAAAAATAGGTGCAAACCTTTCCCTTTAAGAAAAACATGATCCAGGGGCCAGCAGAAGGACAGTGGTTTGAATCCCAGCATCCCATATGGTCCCCCGAGCCTGCCAGGAGTGATGTCTGAGCGCAGTCCAGTGTGACCCCCCCTCCAAAAAAAGAAAAGCATGATCCACTTATGCCATCACTCATTTCCAGTTGTAAAATGCAACAACGCTCTAAGGAAATTGTAGTGTGGGGGTTTTGATATAATGCCCTGCAACTATCATAGGAGCTCAACAAAAAGATATGTTATAGCTATAGCTGAAATTAGACACTAGGTAACTGATATCAACGTATCACTCATTTATAAATTTATTGAAAGAAGATTCTGTTCCATAACAGAATAGGACTATAAAAAAAAGTCCTAGGTTCTTTAATTTAAAAGAGCTTTTTTCCCCCAATCCCTTCGCTCTCTGATTGTGAGGATCGAGAGTATGCTCGTAAGTGTTCCCATCCAACACCTGCCTTTCCTTTTTTACCTTTTTTCTTTTTTTATATCTTTATTTAAACAGCTTGATTACAGATATGATTGTAGTTGGGATTCGGTCATGCAGAGACCACCACCCTTCACCAATGTCCCAGATCTCCCTCCTCCCCACCCCACCCCTACCTGTACTCTAGACAGGCTTCTACCTCCCTGGTTCATTCACATTGTTACCATAGTTCTCAATGTAGTTATTTCTCTAACAACACTCATCACTCTTTGTGGTGAGCTTCATGTAGTGAGTTGGACCTTCCAGCCCTCTTCTTTTTTGTCTCTTGGAATTACTGCAAAAATGTCTTTTATTTTTCTTCGACACCTGCCTTTCTAAGCTGCCTTGATTTCAGTTAGGATGGACCTACCAAATGGTAGCAAGTGTGGTTCCACAGACTGAGTTTTGTGTTTATGAGTGCTAAATTTAAATGATCAAACAACAAGGGGTGGCAAATTCATTTCAACATAAATAGTCTTACTTATAAAGCAATCAAACATGATATAATTCCTAAACAGAACTCTTTAATTCACGATTTTTAGGGGGTGACATGGTGGAAATTTTGTCATTCAAATTTCCTCACATACTGAATGTCCTTTTTGGATTTCTTTTTCTTTGGGTGGGGGGGTGGACATCCAGTAGTGCTCCAGGAAAGCGCCCTCCCTCTGTACTATAGGTCTGGCCCAAAGTTCTTTTATTCTCCCTAGCTCCAATATGCAATTTGACTTTGGAAATAAATTTTACACTTCAATTTTACTTTTCTTCCCCCTTGCCATTATAACAAGTTTCTTACATTATTGGTTGGGTCTCAGAAATGCTATGGTTACAGATGTCTATCATCATATTTTCTTTTAAGGGAGTTTTCTTTTAACCTAGTCTCTTGATACTTTCAGTCTTGAGTGATTTATATAGACCAATATATGAATGCATGCTAGTACAGAAACTGTCTATAACTAAGGTATTTCTACACACAAAATCTCTTTATGATACTGTGTCTAAAAGTAGAATACCTCAAAAATAATATTAGCTACAGTTAATATAAAACATATAACACAGGCCAGTATTTTATAATCAATCCAGTTAAAGCAACAAGCGCATCTATGTAATTTTTAATTCATACTGATAGCTTAGGCCTTGAGTGAGAGTTGTAAATTTACTCTGGAGAGCTTATCCAAACTATTTTAAGCTAAAAATAGGTGGTTCAGCTGTTAAGTCCAAATTCCTAGTAAGCTGTACTGGTTACTTCACAGCTTCCTTTAACCCCTATATTTTTGTCAATCTCCAATTGAATAAGCTGAAAGAAAAATAATTAAGTGCCATAAAATACTCAGTAGTATCTATAATTCTTAATTGCACAGCTTTTATTTTTCCATACTAAATTTTCAGCACCAGCAAACCATATCGGAAAGAATCCTGACATATCAAAGACCATCTGGTCCAGCCCCTTCATTTTAGATTAGTGAGGAATAAGAAAGTTAGCTGAGATGAACACAGAGGTGGTTAACATAACAGCTTGAATCAAAATTCAATTAACTCCAAAAGCTCAGAAAGATGCTTGATAATAGCCTAAAAGCTTCTAATTCTAGAAGTCAACAGGTCAAAAAAAAATGTAGATATATAATTTTGTTCTATGATAGCTAATAACACTTTACAAATTCCACCCATCACGCTCCAAGAATCTAGAATGTTGGCTATGCAGAGAGTGCCCCCTACTGTACACTACCTTTCTCCAAAATATAAGTGCCGCTTAGAAACTCCCATCAGTGGGCTCCGGTACACAAAAGAAAAAGTTTAAATAAAATGAAGATTTAGCTGTGTCATCATTATAATGTCATACCAGTATACCCTATTGAAACCTCTCTTGCTCTCTTAAGTTTCAGAATTCTTCGAGCTCAAAGGAACACTTCTTGTCCAAATCTCAAAACAAAACAAAACTTAAACCTATTACAGCAAAATTAGTGAGAGAGAAAAAAATTGGGGAAACCGATGTCCTGAATGGTACCAGATCAACAGATCATGAAGCCTGCACATCAATTAAACAGTCTCTATGTTATAACTCTTACCTTACCTGAACAACAGGATATTGATAATCCATACAATACACACCATACATAGCAAAGGGGAAAATTCTTCAGATAAAGACAGTACCAAAAAAGAAAAAAAAGAAAGGTGGCTAAGCTTATATCTTGGTTGATCAGGCAGTCCCGGTCCAAAAGAACGAGGTAATACCAAAAAGAGATCAGATCCCTGGCGGACTTCCAGTCTGTGAGGTCCGCCGGCTCAGCTGTTGCAGTCAGAGTTTGCTTCCAATCAGGCCTCTAGCCCAAAAAGATTCAGCACGGAAGAAATGATTGGGGTGGGGGGAGAAAAAAAGCTCCAACTGGTTATTACTAGTTACAGCTAAAAACAACACTAGAGTTTCGCTGTTACGATCGTTTCTAAAATGACAATTCTACCAGAAACTCAAGACGTAGTGACAGCCAAGGAAAGAGACACAGGCCCCTTGAAGTGGCACAGGACAGCGGGAGGAGGCTTGGGATGCCTGGGGTCCAAAACCATATATATATGTTGCGGGCTTCCAGTGCGTCACGGGGAACACTCCCAATCCAGGCCATGGAAAAGCAGATGGGACTGGTGTCCTCTCTGGTACTTCTAGGGTGAGTGTACGCATGCGTCAACATGCAACACCCCCCCCCACATTCTCTCATTCTCATTCTCTCTCTCATTCTCTCTCTCTCTCTTTCTCTCTCTCTCTCTCTCTCTCTCTCTCTCTCTCTCTTTCTCTCTCTCTCTCTCCCTCCCCTCCCCCCCCCCTTTTCCCTTTTCTCTCTCTCACACACCCTTCTCACTGTCTCCGGAGACAGGTGTTGGGATTAGAATATAAAACCCCTCTGCGGTGGTAAGGAATGGAAGTAAAAAGAAGACCCACTGTTGCCTGCTGTCTACTGGATCTCTTTCACGACACTCCATGTTTCTGTATCATTTAACCACACGTCCTCCTCAGTGCTTTAACAGAGCGAGGGACAGCTGGCAGGATCGGCACCAGTAAAGAGGAAAGGTGGCCCCAACTCGGAGGCAACATGAGTCCAGTAGAGACCTTGAGCTATGTAAGACACTCTCTCAGCTGTTCCTGTCAAACATGGCTGGATTAACTCCTGCTGCCTGCCCAAGAAGGGGGTGGAAAGGTCTTTTTGGAGAAGCCAGTTGCTCTTCCCCTTTTAAGAAGCTAGTGTGCCCACCCTCCCACCACACACACACACACACACACACACACACACACACACACACACACACACACACGCACACACGCACACATATTTCTCAAGGAGACACTAAAAGCAGTAACAAACATGAACAGGTGTGAAGGGAGTCTGGCAAAGCAGAACGGCAGGTTCAAGCTGGCACTCAGACTCAGTGACCCACCTCGAACGAGAGAGCTGCTAAGTGATTCTTAGAAAATAGGGCACAGACTGAGCAGAAAGGGAGAAGAAATGCTTGGAAAAGAGATGTGCCATTCCTTCGCTACTGCTCCCAAAGAATCTTTGTCTTGGGGGGAAAAACACTCAAAACTTGTAAATAATAAACAGTTCGAAATTAATTTTCAGGGATCCCCTCTCCTGAATCTTGGAGGGTCTGTGAGATTGCAAGACCCTTTGAGGACGATTCAGCCAGGAGATTCTGGGATTCGGGCCCGAGCATCCCTGGAGTTTCTGGATTATGGTCTCCCCCCCCCCCCCCCACACACACACACGCCAGGGCATTGTTCTCCTTATATGGTCATTGCAATCGATTCTTGGATGGTTCAGAAGAGCTCGTTTTCCAAGAGCCCAACTGGCCTAGGAGGCGCAAGATGCTGCTCTGGGTTAGATAATGACCTAAGCTCAGCTCTGACAGATTCGCAATAGCCTAGCTTATCTTCAGATTGCTGCTACAGAGAAGGTGTGCAATGTACGTGAAGGAGAAAAATAAATTCAGTACCATTAAAAAAAAAAAAAACCAACACCATCAAACATCTATTATACATCAGGTTCTGTTCCAAGATCAGGAGAAATCAACTCCTACAGCCCTGATGTAAAAAAGAAATTGACAGTTTATATGAGTAAGAGGTATGTCCATGGGAAAAAATAAAAAAAATGAGCATAATGCTACATTACAAGATTAAACACAGTCAGCAACACATGGATTTAATAGTGTCAAAAAAGTGATTCTTAAATATAATGTCACTGACTCAGCTATGAACTCTGCACTGTTGGTTCTTTTTTGTTTGTTTGGGGGGGCCACTCCTGGCTGTTCGTAGGGCTCACTTTGGGAACCATATGTGGTGCTAGAGATTGAACCCAAGGCAGCTGCATGCAAGGCAAGCGTCTCTAATGTTTCAGATCTGACTTGCCCTCCTTTGGGGGTTTATAATGGACATTCAAGTGACTCTCGAGTCATTAATATGAAAATGAAGGAAAAGAAAAAAAAAACAAAAACAAAACAAAAGCTTCTTTTAACAAAATCGTGTGTTAAAGTTTCTTTTTTGCTTTTGGGCCACACCTGGTGGTGCTCAGGGGTTACTTCTGGCTATCTGCTCAGAAATAGCTCCTGGCAGGCATGGAGGACCATATGGGATGCCGGGATTCGAACCAATCACCTTAGGTCCTAGGTCGGCTGCTTGCAAGGCAAATACGGTTGTGCTATCTCTCCGACCCCTTAAGTTTCTTCTTAAGACAAGGAATTCTCAGGGTCAGTGAGATAGCATGGAGGTAAGGCATTTGCCTTCCATGCAGAAGAACAGTGGTTTGATTCCCGGCATCCCATATGGTCCCCTGTGCCTGCCAGGGGTGATTTCTGAGCGTAGAGCCAGGAGTAGCCCCTGAGCGATGCCAGGTGTGACCCTAAAACAAACAAACAAAAAAGACAAGGACGTCTCCTCTACACACCATGCTACCCCACTTTCTCTGCTCTAGAGCCATAGGGCACTGTGGGCAGATTCACCCAATCAGAAGATCACTTGAAAACTGAGCATCTCTGATCCTCCAGATATGCTGGTGTCAGGATCCCTCTATTAAAAGAAGACTGGGAAATAATGACTTTTTTGTTTGTTTGTTTGTTTGTTTGTTTGTTTTGGGGTCACACCCTGCAATGCCCAGGGGTGACTCCTGGCTCTGCACTCAGAAATTACTCCTGGCAGTCTGGGAGACCTTGTGGAATGCAGAGGATAGAACTTAGGTTGGCTGTGCAAGGCAAAGGCTCTCTCTGCTGTGTTATCGCTCAGGCCCAATGACACTTCTTAGGAAACTATAGTGGGGTGTCATCATGAACTATGGCTGACAATGTTAAACTTCACAGGTGAAACCCATGCAGTATCTGGTAAATTGATTACAAAGATAAAAATCCCCAATGGTGGGGCCGGAGAGAGGAACAGCAGCATTTGCCTTGCAAGCAGCCGACCCAGGACCTAAGGTGGTTGGTTCGAATCTCGGCATCCCCGTGCCTGCCAGGAGCTATTTCTGAGCAGATAGCCAGGAGTAACCCCCGAGCGCTGCCGGGTGTGGACCAAAAACCAAAACCAAAACCAACAAAAAATAAAATAGTTCTGATTCTTAAAAAAAAAAAAAAAAACCAAAAACAAACAAAAAACTCCAATGGTACTGTATCTGAGGCTGGGAGAATGACTGGGAAATTCAAACTTTAGAATAACTACATTACTTAAGTCTCCAGGCATAATATTAACGAGTTTAATCAATTTTTGAATACTTAACTTCTCTGAAGACAGATCCCTACCTACAAGGCACATTGACCCCCCCAAAAATAGGGGAGAGAGGAGGCCTTTTGTGAAAATGGTGACTGCAAGAAGAAAGGAGAGAAGAACTTGAAGATGGGAGGATCCACTAGAGACACCACTACAACAATCTACTGATTACTATTGCAAAGCCCACCCTGTAGCAGTAAAATGGTGTGGCTGTCTGGCTGTAGGACACATTACAAAGACAGCCTCCACGGGGACTGGTGACTATTCGGATATCCAGAATAAGAAAAAGGGTCATTCAATAAAGCACCAGGTTCTACAGTCTCATTGAATGGCCGAGTTAAAAAAAAAATTCTAGAAGAGGAAAACGAGAAGCAAGAACTGATTTGCACATAAGGCAGCATATCCAGTAGAAAGTGTTTGAGGTACTCAGCTATGCAGCAAGCAGCCCGAAAAGTGGGGCAGAGGTTAGGAAGCCTGTTCCTGAGGGAACATCAAGGCCTCGACCATGCTGACCATGTTCATACCCATTATTAAACCTCAACTGTGTATTCAGATACTTTAAAAATCAAGAGAGGAAAATCAGAGGGGAAAAAAAAGAAAAGAAAACAACCCTATCCTCTCAAAAACAACAACAACAACAACAACAACAAACAGCCCCAAACCAAAAATCTCCAGTTAGATTAGAAGGCAAAGGGCTGAAAATGGAACCTTTAAGGAATACTTGTTTGGAGAAGGCAGAAATAGTAACAGTGGCTAAAGAGATTAAGTAGGATCAGGTACTGCTCACACAAGCCAGGACAGAGAGGGCATCTGTTACTTTCCTCTCAGGTGCCTGTCTCTTACACTAAGGAAACAGTTCATAAATGGATACTGGAGATGAGTAAAAAATGCACAAAGATGCCAACAATAGGACTGCATGAAAAATAAAAGTGTATTGGCACTACAGACAATGACTTGGATTGACTAAACTAGTTTGCCTGGAGCCTAGAGTTGGTTTTATGCCAGGAAACTTCAGGTGTAGGGTCTCCTTGTATTTAGACCAAGGCTATTCCTTTCTATGACCCCCATATTTTGGTGGGCCTATGCAACAATATTTGCCACTCTAACACCGTTTTCACTGTGCCCTTTTGAATAACCCTTAAAAAAAACCTCTTAAACTTTTGATGTTAACTTAAGCTAATATGTATGTGCATGAATATATAAAAATACTATGCCTTCAAAGTTAAGGAGTCACACAAATCTCATGGCTTTAGGTTGCTTTGTGTACTGCTAAGAAATGTTATAATGTACTACAATCTGGGGACGTGTGGACAAAGTAATTGTACATGGGTTCTGCCTTATTTTTCTTAATGTTTTTTTGACTGTAAGTTCAATATTTAGGCGTCAACAAGGGGATTTCTTCTGAGAACTCTGTTTATGGGCGATTGTTCTTTCACTGTAACTTTACCTTGTCCTCTTTGCATCATTGTTCTCATAATTAAAAATAAAAAATTAAAAAAAATGCACAAAGACTGAAAAGTGATGAGAATTTTGGGTGGTGGTGAGTGAAGGGTGGGGAGAAGTGGATTAGGCCTGGTCCGGCAGTTCTAGGCATTGAACCCGGGTAGTTTTTTAACTTCTATACTCTCTCTCTCCAGCCCCAAACAAAGGTAATGAGAATTTAGAAGAGATAACAGGAATTTAGCAACAGAATATAAAAAAAGTTTTGAAAAGACTCTTTTCCTACAACCACTGGTAAAAAGATCAATAGCAAAATTGATATATTCATGGTTCAAATTAATAGCAGGAAATGTTTGCACACTATAGGAAACAAAGTTTTTTTTTGGGAGGCTGAGGGGCAGTAGTTCCACACCCGATGAGTGTGCAGGGCTTACTACTGGTTCTATACTCAGGGAACACTACTGGCAGGCTTGGGGGACCATCTGGGGTGTTGGTGATCAAAGCCTTCAGCCACATGCAAGGCTCCTCCTGGCTGAGTCCCCCGCAACAAAGCTTTCTATCTTGGTGTAGTTCTTTGTCTTTCAAGTGGCAAAGTATAAGTGATTATACACTCAGATACTCATTGTTGCCGCTATCAAAGTGGATTGTTGCCCGTGTCTTTAATCATACAGTTTCCATACTTAGTTCTCAATGTCCAAATCTTAAAACAGACTCAGATTCCTCAAAGGCCTTTATAAGACTCCTCGTGGTGGTTCTCTTCTTGGGACTTCAGTGTCACTCACCTCTAGCAGATTTCCAGGATTAGCCATTTGCCTGGTTGTGAGGCATACTTGCTTTATCTATTAGATTAGTGTTGGCTTCCCGGAGGTGAGGTGTTGGAAAGATTCAGGAGGGGGGCAGGGAGCATCAGGGAACATCATAATGATCCTGGGATGAGGGGCCAGTAGTAACCTGTGTGTAACTGGGACGAGGTAGTGTGTGTGTGTGTGTGTGTGTGTGTGTGTGTGTGTGTGTGTGTGTGTGTGTGTGTGTGTGTGTGTGTGTGTGTGTGTGTGTCACTACTCACTTGAAAGAAGGGGTTCTAAAAAAACGATGGGGTCTATTTCCAGGGAGTGCAGAGTGATAGTTTTTCTCAAAGGGGTAGGTGGCAAGCCAAATATACATAAGAACCTCTATATCAGATGACTTCTTTAGGGATATATCTATGGGTTCGTCTTTGTGGTTCTGTCAAATAATTAAGCCCATATCTTTTATATGGTGTTTGCCTGTCAGTATATGAAATGGGCACTTGAAATCACAAATCAGAGACCCATGAATTACTCACCATACAAACTGTCTTTCATTTATTCACCTTGTCAGTAATCACTCAACCAAGATATCTCACACACAGTATGTCCTAGACATAGATGGAGCCTTCAAAGAGGGAATGAGGTAGGGAGGGACCAAAATACTATGTGATACAAGTCATAGCACACGGGGGGTGGGGAGGCATTGCTTGGGAGAGAAGAAAAGATAGTAACAAAAAAGGTAAAGAAAAAGACAAGGCCGGAGCAATAGTGCAGCAGTAGGGTATTTGCCTTGCACACAGACGAACCTGGGTTCGATCCCCGGTGTCCCATATGGTCCCCCAAGCCAGGAGCGATTTCTGAGCACATAGCCAGGAGTAACCCCTGAGTGTCACCAGGTGTGGCCCAAAAAACCAAAAAGAGTATGAAAAGGAAAAAGGCTACCTCAGTTACCACTGGATTTCCCAGGGCGGAGAAAATAAGGAATAATTCCTATGCCAGTAGTGCTCTAAATGAATTGTAAAAACTAGCCATGTTCCAGATATAGTAGTAGGCTGGGTGGCACAGAGTTTTAAATGCTCAAGACAGCATGGTATAAACGAAGCCGTACCCTTGGGGTGCTTATAGAGAGGCAGATGGGTAAACACTAGGCAAAAATGGTTAGTCTCTTCAAAAACATTCATCCAAGAGCTCTATTGGTTTTAAGGTACTGTGAGAACTGTTCCATTTTATGGTTTGTTTTGTTTGATGCCTATCTGATGATGCTCTTCGTTACTCCTGGCTCTGCACTCAGGAATCTCTTTGAGCAGGCTTGGCGGTACCATATAGGATGCCGGGGATTCAACCTGCATTGGCAGCATGCAAGGCAAATAAATGCCCTCCCCGCTGTGTGACTGCTGTGGCCCTCTCTTGTATTTTATGCCAAAAGAAAGTTTTTAAATTGTATTTCCCAGAGAACAGCAAATCTCAGTTCAGTATAGAAACAAACACTCCTTTTTCTGAGGCATGGTTCAAAGGGCAGGATGGGCAGTGACAGGGCAAGCGATAGTGTGGTTGGCAGCACATAAAGGATAAGGGTGCAGAAACTATTTGTAAATATCCTAATATTGTTAGGAAGCTGTGTTTCACAAACATTATCTCTTATATTTAACCTGACTTATATTATCTTCCATCATTGAGTCTTTCACCCACCACAAAAATTCTGATCTCAACGAACTCCTCAGGCCTCTGCTGCATTTTGTGAAAATGCTCACATTGCTTCGGAGTCTCTCTACTCAAGAGGTACAATTTTTCCTCCACCCCTTGAATCTAGTAGTGGCATATGACCTGTAGCACTGGGACATTTGCGAATGTTCTGAAATCTGAGCCCTGACAGCTGCTTATCCCCTGGGCTCACTCTCAGGCACTCTCTGAAAGATTGAGTAGCTTAAGGGTCAGTGTTCATCTCTATTTTACTTGGGGTTGGAGGTAAGAAACCCAAGTAAAATAGAGATGAATTGGGGCCGGCGAGGTGGCGCTAGAGGTAAGGTGTCTGCCTTGCAAGTGCTAGCCAAGGAAGGACCGTGGTTTGATCCCTCGGCATCCCATATGGTCCCCCCAATCCAGGGGCAATTTCTGAGCGCTTAACCAGGAGTAACCCCTGAGCATCAAACAGGTGTGGCCCGAAAAACCAAAAAAAAAAAAAGGCAAACAAAAAAAAAAAAGATGAACTATCCCTGTAGAGTTTGCCAATGGGCAGACATGAAAGTAAGGATATCCTGTACCATTCAGGCCCTGAAAACCCTGACTAAAGAAGCTAGACAATTTCTGACCCATAGAATTGAGTAATTGAATGGTAAGTGTAGCTTTAAATCATTTGTTCACTGAAATATGGCAGAGACTGGCACCATCTCATTGTACACGTACTAAGAGGGAAATTGTAGTCCTGACACCACAGCACAAGTGTCTTGATTATGAGAGCCTGAATTGGCCTGTGTCTGTTCTCCAAATCTTTCTTTTATCAAAGGTTTTGGCTAGTCTACATCCTTGACATTGCCATGTGGATTTTGAGTCACCTTGCTAGTCTCTATTAATGTCTTACTTGGATTCTCACTGGGATCACATTCAGCCTATAGATCAGCTTGGGGGGAGAATTCATATCCTAAGAACAAGCCTTCCAGGCTATAAGCATAGTTTGTCATTCTACTTTATTCCACTAGTCAATTAAATGTTTTACAATGATGGCTAGCTTTTCTCTACATAGGTACCAAATTCCTAAAGTTTGAAATATTTCACTATCACTTTCTGAAGTCCAACAGATCTCAAATTCTCACCTCTCCCTCAATAGTGTAGATTTATGTCAAAAGAAAAAAAATAGGACAATAAACAGAATGGAAAAACCACAGAATAAGTTCACAGTTTGTTTGAAGAAAGATAGTCTTTTCAACAAATGGTACCAAACAATAAGATATCTGTATCCAAAAAAGATGAACATAGATTCATAGCCATACCTTATCACATACACAAAATGTAACTCAAAACAGACCATAAGACTCAAAAAGTGATGCATGAAACTATATATAACTTCTAGGAGAAAACTTCTGCTACTTGAATGAGCACAGTTTTCTGGAATATAAAATAAGCAGCACTTTCAGAAAAGAGTAAATTAATAAACTGGACTTCACTGGAAACTTCTGCTCTTTGGTCCAGGAAGGTAACACCAAGGGCTAGAGCATATGCTTTGCATGCAGGAGCCTCAGGTTTGAGTCTTGTACCATATGGTCCCCTAAGCACCACTGAGTACACCACTAATGTGACCCCTGAGCATGAAACCAAACCAAATCAAACCAAACAAACTGTCCTTCAAAAGTCAGCAAGAAAGTAAAACAACACAAAACAAACAAACAAACAAACAAAACCAAGAAGGCAAAGCACCACTGAGAGAAAATACCTACACCAGAACTAGAATATGTAAGAATTTTTGGGCTAGATACACTGTAATGAATAAAGCATTTGCTTCGCATATGGTCAACCTTGGTTTGACCCCTAGAACCTGCATTACCACCCCTCCACTCCCAGCACAGAGCCAGGTGTAGATCCTGAACACCACCAGGTGTGGCTTAAATCACACACACACCCCAAATGAATCCTACCAAAAAATTTTTTTATAAAACTTAGCCATAAGGAAAAAATGTCCTCCAATTCCTTTTTTTTTTTTTTGAAAGGGGGGGGGCACACTGTTGGTGCTGAGGAGATCATTTGGGATGCAGGAGATCAAATTCAGGTCAGCTGCAAGCAAGGCAGGCAAATGCTCTACCCACTGTACTATCACTCTGCCCCCTCCCACAAAGTCTTCCAATTTCTTAAAATGAGCAAAAGAAGATACAAAGATGTAAGTACAAAGACATAAATGAGCACTGGGAAAGATGCAGTGTCGCATTATTCATTGGGAAATTCAAACCCCATTGATGCTTTTACAGACCCATTAAGTGACTCAAATGAAACAGAGAGTAAATGACTGTTTCCTTTCTACTGGTGGCCCCATGCAGGCAGGGGACGCCTGAGGAGGGGCGAGTCATTGTCAGGAGGCACTGCTGGCAGCTACCAGCTACCAGTGCTCCAGAGTTCCCTCGTCCCATCTGGCCCAATAAGGAAAAACCATTTGTCAATTGTCTGGGCCTCAAGACTGACACCCACAGCAAGCCTGGCAGTCCTGGTACTAACCAGCTCAGGTTGGCTTAAAGTTCCAGTTTACAGACCCTGAGAGCTACTGTGTTGCTGGAAACCCCATGGAGGATTGATCTCCACCGCTATCCTCAGGGATGAGCCTCCCCAAAACTATCAGAAAAAATCCGGACACCTGGCCTCATCACCAAACCAGTCCCAACAACAGTCTGAACCCAGCAGCAGTGAGCTGACACTGTACATATTCCTGAAGAGCTGTGGCCTAAAGGGGACAGGGGAGGGTATCCCATCACACTGCTGGTGGCACTTGGCAGGCTGTAGAGAGGGGCCATACTCCTCTGCTGCTCCACTGCGACTGCAAGTGAGAAAGGCTAGGAGATGTGTTAACAATGTGGAAAGGCTGTGTTCTCTCCTGAACACCGATTTTTACCTCTGTCCTTCCCTCCCTTTCTTTCCCAAATAAACAAACTTGTTTCTCTCTCTCTCTCTCTCTCTCTCTCTCTCTCTCTCTCTCTCTCTCTCTCTCTCTCTCTCTCTCTCTCTCTCTCTCTCTCACACACACACACACACACACTCACACATACACACACACACAATCCACCATCACCAACAAAAAGTTATGCCTGTAAAATTCTTGCCAAATAAATAAGTCTAAAAAAGAAAAAAAGAAACACACCAGATGCACAATATCATATGCCTGCAAGGCTATGATGACATGAGGCTTCATATGCTGCTGGGGAGGTAAAACGATACAATCAATGCTGAAACAGTTGAGCCATTTTTTCCCCGCTGATTCCATGACTGTTGCTCCTGTCTTGGACATGCAAGGCTCATGTGAGCTCTACCGCTGAGCCACCTCCCTCATGCACTTTATCAATGTTTCCAAAAGTGTGTCACCTACTATATAACCCACCCATTCGAAATATTAGCACAACAGAAGTGAAAGTGTATATCCACATAAAGACTAGGAACTATCACAGCAGCTATACTGGAGACAGCCCCAAACTGAAAACCACCCAAGCACCCATCAGGAAATAAATGAATAAATTGTGGCCTAGTCCCAAGACTATTACTTAGCAAATAAAGTGGAAGGAACCGCAAATAAGAATGAATCTGAGTTCATCCTTGGATGAAAAGAGTAGGCACAAATTAAAAAAAAAAAGAGTATGGTTCTATTTTTATAAAATACTTAGTTAAGCAAAAATATAAACGGAACTGAAAGAAAGCAGATCAGTGATTGCCTGGTGATGTGCAAGACAGTGGAGGGAGGGGGGATGGAGAGAATCACATAAGGGCACTCTGGGAGATGATGAATATATTCATTATCTTGGCTGCAGGGATGACTTCATGGGTTTATACATATGTCAAATCAATCAAATTACAAACCTTACATTCAGACAAGAGCAAATTAATTACACTCTATGGCTTAAGAAAATGAAAATAAAATGAACTTGTAACCCCGCTGAATGCAATGAGTTTGTGTTTTGGGGACAGGGCGGTGGACTGGCATAGAAAGACAGAAGAATGCCACCAGCATGCCCTCCAACACTCTAGAAACCATGCTGGAACGAGGAAAACTCTGGGAGGGCCAGATGTGAAAAGATAGGCCTTTCTGAAATTCCCTTCCAGAAATCTGGGCTGGAGCCCTGATTTGTGCCCCGAGTCCTTGCACATCCCCTTTTCAACAGGTCGCGTGTGATTTCTACACCACTGCCGATGCCCCGTCCCCACCCCAATCCAGGGAAGGCACAGGAACTCAAGACTCATGGCTCCAATTCCAAGGCCTGCTTGGTTCACAGAAGTAACATGTTAGCCAGCAGTTCAGAGTACAAGGTGCTAGAGCCAGGGACCACTTGGATTCAAATCTCAGCTCTGATACTACCTGGCTATTATCTTCAGAAAAGCTGCTGACTATTTCACTGTTCTGGGCCCACTATCTGGAAAAAGTTAATGCGACTTACCTCACATGGCTGAAGTGACGACTAAATCAGCCTTTATTACATAAACTAGCTTGGCTTATAGCGAATGTAAGACTATACCTTTGCTACCAGTGTCACTGTCAACATCATCACCAACTTCAAAAAGACACACCTTCATCTTCATTATCATCATCATCATCATCATCATCTCCGAACTGGACATTTAAATGGCGACGCAGAACTGTCTGATGTGATGAAGTTGGAGCTCAGAGGACTAAGTGCTCTCAGTAGGAAGCAGAAGAGAACCACGTAATTGCATTAGGCGGAAGGAAGGAAGGAAGCAGTGAGGGTTGAGGAAGGAGCGAGAAACCACTGTCAAGCACTCTACTTTCTGTCCAAAGAATCAATCAAGTGAGGAGTAAGACCTGGCTGTGTTCACACAGTACAGCTGAAGAAGTACCAGTGATTTGCATCTCCAAGTACATCTCTCCATCTGCAAAGCAGGTAACACTTTTTTTTCCTTTTTCACCAATAGTACTGAAACACACTCAGAACCCATTTCCCCATGTTTAAAATAAGAAGCTGATCTGAAGATGCCACCGCGAGGCCCTGAGTGCCTGGCTTCTGGAGCTGTGCTCACCAGCTTGTGCCCTCCTGGGGACGGGGACAGAGCTCCAGGGCTGCTCCGCAGTTTGGGAATCCTGGGCTGGCACTGGCCCCTTGCTCTATTCAGACCTGTAATCTCTTCTGACTTTGATTTAATGCGGCAATTACTGGTAATGTGGTTTGAAGGAGATAAATGCCCAGTGTAGCCGGCTGTCGCTTATGCTGTTCGCGATGCAAGAACATTTTTTAATTAAAATTCTCTTTATGATAAAGGAGCTGCTTCGCTGAACGTTTCTGTGCAGTCCTGATACAGAGCTTCCCCCAAAGCGGATTAGGAACCCAAGTCTGTCCCTCCTAGCTCTGGGCAAAGCGGCACAGATGTGACCTCTCCAACACCTGAAGTGAGTTCTTTAACCCTATCTTTCCTGTTCGAATGTTTGGGTCCCGGTGGCTTCTTTCCATTGATAAAAATCTGGCATCAGTATCACAATATTTCTTTTTTGTTTGTTATTTGGGGGCCACATTCAGTTGTGCCCACAGCCTCCTGCTCTACACTCGGGGATCACTCTGGCTGAGTTTGGGATACTATAAGAGGGGTTCTGGGGAATGAACCTGGGTCAGTCACTTGCAAGATTATACCATAGTATTATAGTATTTCTAATAAAAGAGGCCCACTCCAGTGTTTCTGTCAAGACCCTCAGCTTCTTTTTGTTTTGTGGGTTTTTCTTTTGGTTTCGGATCCACACCTGGTGGCGAGCGAGGTTACTCCTGGCAGGCTTGGGGGACCATATGAAATGCTGGGGATCGAACATGGGTTGATCATGTGCAGGGCAAATGCCCTACCCATTGTGCTGTTGTTCTGACTCCTCGGTTTCTTTTGATATAAACAAGCATTCCTAAATACAAATGCATTTAAAAAGTGATCTGCATCTGTTTGAAAAGGTTAATGATAGCTAAATACAAAGTATCAAATTTTGGGATCCGAGTGATTGCATAGTGGTAGAGCGTTTGCCTTGGATATGGCCAGCTCAGGACAGACTGGGATTTGATCTCTGGTATCTCATATGGTCCCTGAGCCTGCCAGGAGCAATTTCTGAGGGCAGAGACAGTGCCAGGTGTTACCCAATCCTCCAAAAAATAAGGGACCAAGTTTTTGTTTTGTTTTTTTGGGGGGACCACACCTGGTTGCGCTCAGGGGTTACTCCTGGCTCTGTGCTCAGAAATCACTCCTGGCAGGCTCGGGGGACCATATGGGATGCCGGGAATCGAACTGGGGTCCATCCTGGGTGAACCCTACCACTGTGCTATCACTCCAGTCCCACAAAAGGTATTAAATTTTAGGGTAGTTTTTATTTGAATTTATATCATAATAGTTTGCTCTCTACCTTTCTTTTTAGAAATCTTTAAGCGTCAAAAGTGAAAATAACACAAGATTAATACAGATCTACCAAGGTGATTCCCTTTAGCAATTCAAAATAGAAAACTATCGTATTCTAAAAGTTTACACTATCTAAATTAGGTACCAGGTCAAAACTATGTACTATTTTCAAGTAAATTAAAAACACTAATAGCAATAACCACACAATAATTGTAACTCTATGGGACCTCAAGACAGATCATCTGATACAAACTTACTTAAATTTTTTAAAATTAATCACTTAATCCAGGCTTGATATCATTACAATTTTTCCCACCCTTAACAGTAGAAATAGAAAGCAGGAACTTCTAGTTAATTTAGATCTATTAGTTTGATTGCTTATGGGACAATTATTGACAATAAGGGGCCAGAGAGATAGTACAAGGGTTAAGATACTTGCTCTGCACATGGCTGACCAGCCTGGTTTAAACCTGGCACTACGTATGGTTGCCCAAAGACAGTTACAAGTGACCGCTTAGCACAGAGCAAAGAGTAAGCCCTGAGAACAGTTGGGTATGGCCCCAAAACCAAACAGCAACCAAGAAAACAACAACAAAACCAAGAAAGAAACAGCACGAGGTCTAATCCAAATCGGCTATTTTCTGCAAAGCAGAAGCAGAGATCCAAGGGCAAACACGTACTCCACCCCCCTCATCTCTGCACATGGCACGATTTCAATGTGAAGGTCAAAAGTGAACTGAGAGCCCGAGCTAAGGAGACAGCTCGAGTGGCAGGCACATGCCTGGCACGGACACTGAGTTCTGGCCCTGCTATCATTCGATTGCTCCAGCCTC
Source organism: Suncus etruscus (assembly GCF_024139225.1). Classification (NCBI taxonomy): domain Eukaryota; kingdom Metazoa; phylum Chordata; class Mammalia; order Eulipotyphla; family Soricidae; genus Suncus; species Suncus etruscus. The sequence continues at coordinate 8,344,431 of NC_064851.1, read as the reverse complement.
TCATCAGGCAGGTGTGGCCTTAACACCCCCTCCCTCCACAACACTGCATAGCAGAGCCCTACCCAACCAGGCTGAATGTCACTGGGAATGACCCGGATACCCAGAGCTCCCCCAGAAAGTGGCCCTGGGGACACTTGATTAACTGACTTTTTGGAAGGTAGTGTTTCAGCAAGTTGCACTGCCACTTATCAGACAAAGGACCTCTAAACTCAGATGCATCCCCCCTTTCAGAAGAGTTGCTCCAGGTCTTCAAAGGAAATCCAAGATGAGAACTAACTTCTCTTTGAAGACCTTGCCAAGGCCTTTACTCCAAGGTAGAAGAACACAGAACAGGGTAGCACCACTCCAGAAAAGTGCGTGTGGCTCTATGGGTCTCAGGCAAAACCTGACCTTTTTGGGGAGAGACAAACCAATACCTCTAGAAGAGCAGCTAAAGGAACCCAGCCAATACCCACAGAAGTATATATGCACAAGTATATATGGATCTTGAGAAAATGGCCCGGCATAATTAACAAGATTACAGAGAGATTTAGGCCAAATGAAATGAAAGTCAGTCTGATCCCTACAGGATTAAACTCAAAATCCTAATATGAATTCAGTGACTTTTAAAGATCAACGCCATATAACAGGATTAAACCAATAGCTGCGTTTGTTTTCATATTGGATCCAATCACAGTTAACAAGTCCAGACCCAGCACACAACCTCTGTATTTAAAACATGGGGAATAGGAGGCCAGAGCCATAGTATAGTGGGTAAGGCTGCTTGCCTTGCATGTGGCAGGGCCCAGATTCAAACCCCAGCATCCCATATGGTCTTCCGAGTCCTACAGGAATGATCCCTGAGAATCTTCAGATGTGAGTCCAAAAATCAAACCAAATGAAACAAAACCAACACAACATGTTCAAGAAAAGTCTCCTTTCTGGTAACTCTGCAGGCTTCCTAATAGATCTCAAATCCCTTAGGGACAATTTCCAAAGTCCAGGAAGCTTAAAAAAACTAAATCTCTTCCCTTGCCCTCTCATTTTTTGATCCCTGATGACGGGAGAAGTGACAAAACACATAATTTGTGTGTCTTTAAAGAATCAGTGTATATAAGTGAAAAAAATATCATTAAACAGTGTTGTCCACATATATTCAGGGATTATCTGATAAGAGTTTGTCCTACAAAAAAAAAAAGTGTCCTACTTTTTCTTGCTAAACCCCAAAGACTTCAAATGATGACAGATGATCAGGCCCCAGGAGTTTCCGATATAGAATGGTGGGGCTTTATTAACATTCTCTGCAAGGGCTTGGGGTATCCCCAGCAGGGAACCAGGGGCCACTCCTGGAGGTATTTGGCAGTTCCGAAGTGTGAGCCTGACACTTCTGTTTGAGAGCTAGTGACATGGTGCTGCTTAGGCACAGCTGTGCGGGGTCAGCTGGAACACTCCAGCAGTTCTGGTGGGGGCTTGGGCTTGGGAGGTAGAGAAGATGCAGTGCTGGGAATTGAACTCAGGGTCTCCCCAACCCCAGACTGTATTAACCTCCTACCTGTTCCATCCATCAGTCAAAGTGAGGTGGGGAAGAAATTCTGAGACAATAAGCCACAGAAGTTACGGTGGCAGCTAGAGAGCAACCAATAAAAATACATGGGGTGGGGTGGGTGGCCGGCAAGGCAGAGACCCCACAGGAACTGTCTAGGATGCAGATTGACAACTGCACTTTAACCATGGCTAGAAATGCAGCGTTTCTGGCAGACATTTTCTTAAAAGTATTGTTTAAGGGTAAATTTTACTTGCTATAAGTAAACAAACAAACAAACTGGGGGTGATGCACCACAAAGGATATCATGAAAGGTCTATTTAAATGGCATAGTTGGCTATATGTGCTTCCTGAAAAACTCTGTCATCTTATCTTTTTATTATTTATTTATTTGTTATTTAGTTATTTTGGTTTTTGGGTCACACCACCCAGTAGCGCTCAGGGGTTACTCTACACTCAGAAATCACTCTTGGCAGGCTCGGGGGACCATATGGGATCCCGGGGTTCGAACCACCATCCTTCTGCATGCACGACAAATGTCCTACCCCCAAGCCATCTCTCTGGCCCTGTCATCTTATCTTTAACAAAATTTCAGCTCCTATAAAAATTATTTTAATGACGAAAAGCAATTGGAGAGGGGCTGGAGCAATGGTGCAGCAGTAGGGCATTTGCCTTGCACGGGACTGACCCAGGACGGACCACAGTTCCATCCCCCGATGCGTCCCACATGGTACCCCAAGCCAGGGGTGATTTCTGAGCGCATAGCCAGGAGTAACCCCTGGTCACCGAGTGTGGGCTCCCCCCCCCCACACACACACACAAAAGGCAATTGGAGGACAGCACGTGTACCATTCATTCCTCTAGGTACATTCCTGTTAATTTTCAAACCCTGTATTCCTCTCAGAACATTCATTATTTATACATTAATTTACACTTTTCTGTAAAAAAAAATTTACTAAGGTTTGGCAAGCTAGGCCATGGGAGCCAAAAAAGTGAATCTCAAGCTGAGGACCATGAACACACCTATAAAACAGCTCCACCCCAACAAAACTCCCTTCAAAAAATTTCCCAATTTTTACCATACTAATATACCATCACTCCATAAAACAAAAGTGGTTACTTTCTACCTCTAGAAAGGACTGCACATATATGTTCATCTCCCTCATGAAATACAATGTCAAACCCTAGATACTCAGGAAATGGATGGCCAAAGAAAGGTAGAGAGAAGCAAGCCAGTCAGGGCCTCAAGGCTTCTAGTGTGCAAAAAGGATTCCTGGAACAAGTCATCCTTAACATAAGGGTTCTTATGCAAACCTAAAGGGTCTAAAACACTCTCTTCCTAGGTTCTAAATATTGGGAAGGCGAGCATTGAGTTGCTAACTCTCTTCTTCCTTTCATGAGAGGCAGGCAGGCTCACTCACTGCCTGCAGACTCTCAGACTGCCTCTTTTAGGAATTCATTGCCACCTTTGCTCAAAGAACAAAGAAAGAAATATGGCGTGTGGGGCCGGAGTGGTGGCACAAGTGGTAAGGTGTCTGCCTTGCGTGCGCTAGCCTAGGACAGATCACGGTTTGATCCCCAGCGTCCCATATGGTCCTCCAAGCTAGGAGCAATTTCTGAGCACATAGCCAGGAGTAACCCGAGCATCATTGGGTGTGGCCCAAAAACCAAAACAACAACAAAAACTACAACAACAACAACAACAACAAATTTTTGGAGTGTGGTGGGTCAATGTATTGTTCCAGCCTCCAAATCCAGTCTGCAGGCAAACTCCTGGTACCCACAACAGTGCTCAGCACTCGGTGGGCTCACCACAGAATGGAGCTGCTGAACAAAAGAAAAGAAGTCAAGGACTAAAAGTGTTTAAATCTATACACCAGATATTCTTGACCAGAGAGAGTACAAACATACCTTACCCAAGTCATGTCCCCCCAAACACTGCCTGAGCAATTTAGCTCAGTCTCCAATTCTTCTACCAAAACTAATAATCCCTTGGGCTTGAAACAAACTGATCTTTGGGCTTTTCCCTCCGCCTGGCTGAGGACATTCACTCTGGCTCCAGTTTCCATACATATGTCCATCACCTAGATGTACCCAGTCTGCTCTCTCCCTCTTGCCTTTAAGCTGCCGTACCTGGAAACATCTCATTCAGTAAGCCGTGTGACCCTTCAGTTAAAAAATAAATAAAAAATAAAAGAAATTCAGTTCTTTAAAGTCCAGATTCTATTACAGTCTGGCACCAAGTATAGCTCTAATGCACACATACATTTTTGTCTTGAATTAATCTCATCTTCAACTCCATGGAAAACAACATTAATCATCTTTCTGCCTCCAAATACTTCCTGGGGCTCCAAGCTCACTATGTTTTGTTGGAGTCTGGGAGAAAGCTGATGGCAGAGCTGTGTCCTTAACATGGCTGGGTCACGGTTCTCTGAAAACTGCAGTGTTGCAAGTCTGTGTCTTGTTCTGGGAACCTGGTCTAGAGCTCTTTAGATTCTCAATCCAGTTCAAGATCCAAAATAGAGACTGAAAACCAATAGGTGGGCCAGAGAGGTGGTACAGTGGAGAATATACTTGCCCTGCACGTGACTAATCCAGGTTTGATCCCTGGTACCAAATAGGGTCCCCTAAGGCCCAACAAACTGTGGCTAAAAAAAAAAAAAAAAAGACCATATAACTAACAGGGCTCTTTTTTGTTTAGGAGTCACACCCAAACAAGGCCTATAAGTGTTCAGGCTTACCCCTGGTTCTATGCCTGGGGTCTGTGCATGACTCCTGATGGTGCCTGGGGGACCACCCAGGGTGTCAAATGTAAACCCAGGTCAGCAGCATGCAAATCAAAGGCCCTATCTGGTAACTATTGCTCTGGCCCCACAAATTAACTGGGTTAATTAGAAAATTAGATAATTTCTTCCTTAAGGAACTGTTCCACTCACTCTTATTTTTCCCCCTAGTGATTAGCTAATATTTCTAGCTTTGCTATTACCCCTAAATTTATTCCCAATTCTCACCTCATTTGAATGTTTCCACTTGACTATAAAGAGCCTTTGCTTTACTTGTGTTCTAACCCTCAACTTTCACAAAACCTTTGATGCCCTTCTTTTAGGGCTTAGTCAGAGACCCAAATTCTAAACCCTATGTGACTGTTTCTCTAATCAGGGACCAACTGACTGACAAAAAACATTTCCAGCACCAACATCCCAAGTGTCTTACTATCTATTAAGATAAGAAATAGATAGTAAAAGGTGTGTGTGTGTGTGTGTGTGTGTGTGTGTGTGTGTGTGTGTGTGTGTGTGTGTGTGTGTGAGAGAGAGAGAGAGAGAGAGAGACAGAGAGAGATTTCTGCCAGTTTACTAACTCTTGCTGGAACTGATGCACAGATCCTTGTTCGCTTTGTAATTCAGTTTGGTTAAGCCAATTCGGCTTCAAACTATCAAGAGAAAATCTGGGATCTAGAATCTTTTGTCCTGGAGCCAGAGCGATAATACAGTGGAGAGGGCATTTGTCTCAAAGGTGGCTGACTCAGGTTCAATCCCAGCATTCCACCTGGTCCCCTGAGAACTGCTAGGAGTGCAGAGCCAGGAGTAATCCTTTAGCACCACTGGGTGTGGCCCCCAAATAAAACAAATTAGGATCTACTGTCCCTTTTTAGTTCTGCCTAAATCTTTCTCAAGTTCACACACTGTTTAGTCTGAACAGTTAACAATGACATATTTCTTTTTTTTTTTTTTTTTTTTTTTTGGTGGTTTTTGGGTCACACCCGGCAGCACTCAGGGGTTATTCCTGGCTCCATGCTCAGAAATTGCTCCTGGCAGGCACGGGGGACCATATGGGACACCGGGATTCGAACTGATGACCTCCTGCATGAAAGGCAAACACCTTACCTCCATGCTATCTCTCCGGGCCCGACAATGACATATTTCTACAGTTTTATCAACGAGGAAATCTTTTAGTTGCTATGAGAAAGTTAGACCCTAGTGTTTCTGAGCCATTTTTAAATCTGCACTTTTAATACTTATCTTTTTATATTCTGAAAAGTCACTTTCATCAGTCCAGAATAGCACATACAGTCTGACTTTCTGAAATGTTCACTATGACTCAGATGTTTAAATATTCTTTTTTAAGCTGTCTAGTCTCTCACACTTCAACCCTAAGTTCTGATTTATGCCTCCTTCTCTTTCTTACTTCAGAACATGTATCTAAATATACAGAATAGAAACACAAATTTTTACAGCAGGGCCCCTTCAAGAAATTCAAATAGAAAGAGGGGTTTCAATAACTTTTGTATTGTAAAAGAAACCAATTTAATTTAAAAAAACAAAAAAACACGAGTTTCTGGCTCACTGAAAACCAGCCTATATGAGTATCAATAAATTATCAGAACTAAACTGAAAATATCAGGACCACATTAATAACACCCACTATATTGCGGAATACATGAGACAGTGGGGAACTGGCTGGATTTACACAAAACATACGCTTTCTTTGCTAAATGCCAGTCTGATAAAAGTAGTCTCAATTTCTTCTCAAAAAAAAGTAAGTATATTATGTTGTTTTGGCATTGACTTTATTTAAAATTCCAAGGAAGTTTGGAGGCAACAGGAGTTTTAATAACTATTTTCTTTTGACCTTTTATTCAAAAATGTATAAAGAAACATGAGTTTAGTCTACTTAACCATGAAATAAGAGTTGTGGCTATGGAGAATATAAAATTTGAATAAAATATATCACCAGATTTCAATCCTACTAAGAATTCTATAATGAACTGACAGAAATTATGAATTACATTATTATAAAATTTTTCCATATTATAGTCAGCTCTTCCTTTTAGTTTTCTTGCTTCCATCTAGCACATAGCTTTGAATTTGTTCAGTTTAAAAGTACTCTTTTTTTTTTTTGGTTTGTTTTTTTGTGCCACACCCGTTTGACTCTCAGGGGTTACTTCTGGCTATGCACTCAGAAATCGCTCTTGGCTTGGGGGACCATATGGGATGCCAGGGGATCGAACTGCAGTCCGTCCTAGGCTAGCACTTGCAAGGCAGACACCTTACCTCTAGCGCCACCGCTCTGGCGCCAAGGTCCACTCTTCTAACGCTGATATATCCGTGCCAGTTGGCCAGTATTCAACAGTTATCCTGTGGGAGTTGTGGGTTGTTACCTCTCTTGGAAGCTACTCTAAAAGGCCACTATCTTCACTTGTGCTAATTACGTGGGAAGAGAAGGGAAACTTCAGGCAAAAATTACGTGAAGGGAAACTCAACTTGGACAGTGCAAAATCAGGACCTGAGACCTAACTGGGTTTCCTTAAGCAATATGCTCTACAGCTGGAGGAGAGGGCAACAAAGAAACGCAGTTATGAGGGAAGGGACTAGAAATGAAAGAGGAAACTGTAAAGGTTCAGGATATAAAGACAGGAGTTCTTAGACAACAGTTCAAAGGACCAACAGATTGAGTGCAATACACAACCACAGAAATTGAGGAAAGCCAGCAGAGCAAGGAAATTTGACATTGGCATAAAAAGTGCAGACAGCAGAAATTAAGAAAAGACTTAGTCCCTACAGAAAGTGTTCACAATTCAAATGATAAAGTTTTCAGGGTAAGCTGAACTAGCCCAATCAGAGTGGTTCTTTCTCTAGGAAATGGGGCTTCACTTTTCCTAGTGGCTCAAGAAAAGACACTCAAACGCAAAGCAAGGAAAAAGGGAATAAGGATATAACAAGCTAAAAAGGGCATGAAGGAGAAAAGATTGGCGGACTCCTTTTCTAACTTGAGTTACAGGATTGGATGTAGGATTCAGATCCCAAGAGGCACCAGACCAGGTAAGGAGTCTTGCCAACGTAATTAGGGTATTGTTTAACCTTGCTAGACATTAGATTAAGCAGGTGTCTCAAACTCAATTTACCTGGGGTCCGCAGGAGGCAAAGTCGGGGTGATCTGTGAGTGCAAAGTCAGTAGTAAGCCTTGAACGTTGGAGGGTGTGACCCAAACAACTAAAACAAAACAAAACAAAAAAATGATTCCTCTAGGGCAGGGCCACAAAATGTACTGAGGGCCGCAAACAGGCCGCGAGCTTGAGACCCTTGGATTAAGGACAGAGCAAATGGCAGGCAAATGCATCCTTAATGTTAGAGACCAGATTCATGTCTCTAACTTTAGAGTACAGAGCTGGATTTTGACACTTATGAACAGGCAAGGCAGGGCAGGGGCAGACGAAGAATAATGTCTTTTAGCAAGATGTGTCCTAAGCTTCAACATCTATGGAATGCCCAGAATGCATTCAGCACTGTACCAAGTGGCGGCAGGCACAAGAACTCATGTTAAGGATGACTTTCTAGAAGTAACTGGGAGGAACTGCATGATCACCACTATGACTATAATGCCTAGTACCATGGTGTAGAGAGAACCAGTTTTTAAATGTTGGAATTAACTTTTAAACGTGTGGAACTTGTTTCAGAATGCTTTGTTCCTTCAGACCGTGTCCATCAGCCTGAGTGTTTCTATTAAAAGCTAGGTCAAGACCTTGCTCTCCTCATGATCTAGTTCCTACAATAATCTTAGTGACACCCAGTTTCTGGCCAACTTTCTCAATCAGCCATGAAAATGTTAGCACCAACGAAGTCTCGCACCCATGGTACCCACATCTTTTGGCACCCTGGGAAGCTATCTTCGTAGTTGACTGTTGCTGTATTCACAGAAGGGGGGAAAGGCACTGAGACTGCAGACAAATAAATCAGAAACTGAAAAGGCACAGCTCAGTGTCTTTCCTTCCCTCAAGAGTAAAAAGATGCTTATGATGCATTTACTGTTATAGTCAATTCTTCATAATCTCCACAATAAGTTACATGTTGTAAAACACCCACAGAAAACAATATCACATGTCTCATCAAGTTGACTTCTAGGAAATAACCAAAATATTAGGAACTTGGCCTACCAAGAGACAGTGAGCTAGCAGAGAATCAAGCAGATATGTTCTAAAGTGACTAAAATGCAATTTGATTTAGAGAAAATTTAGCCTAAAGGCGTACAGTCTGTTTAACAAAGAGAGACAGAAGACATTTTATTCCTGCTCAACTTTTAGAATGCTAATAAATGTAGTAAGTTTATTGGTTCTTAGATAATATATCCAATTGCTCTGGAAGGGAGACCATAAGAAAATAAAAACATAAACAGCCACAAAGAAGAGAGGAGAGGAAAAGAGTAAAATTAGAGCCAATCTGACACAATCCTAAATTTATGAGAGGAAAATGCAAATGCAACTAAAATTGATTGAGTGACAATGATTCATAACATTAACTGGCTTAACATATTCATTCAAAGAACGAAGAAGTTGACACCTAATGAGATTGAGTAATTTCTTTGAGGTCAATACAGAATGTGTTAAGTTTACATTCTGAATGTTTGTGTGGCCCCTGGGTGCCTCCTACCCCAGGTGGCTGTGTTAGAAGCCAAGTTTCTACTTAGAGCTGAATAAAGTGAGTTCTTGAGGGATCTCTGACTTGATCTGACACATGTAAACAAAAAAGCTACCTATAAATAAGGAAACAAAACAAAAATAAAACAATTAGATCATTGGTAAGTTTCCTTAGAAGAGTAAATTAAATCATAACTAACATGTCATCCTTCAGTGTTCTTATTCCATTATGTGAAGTGTTGCATCACCTTGTCATAAGACATCAAAGATGGGAAACACTATCTATATAGTTTACAATGTTTTTACTTAATACAATGAAAAAGATTGGGTTTTACCTGCTGCCCACAATGACCAAAGGGGGAAAAAAAGAATAAACAGAGGAAGAAAAAAAGAAAGATAAAAACTAGCCTAGGGAAAAAAATTCATAATTATTAGATAAATCAAAAGAATAGTGCAAGGATGAGTAGTAGAACCCCAAACTATAGTGATGATGGGGAATCTGATACATAAGCAAAATAATATAAAATTCTTTAAATTATTATATCTTAACTAGATGATTTTTTCCAAGACAAGCAGCAGCCTGTAAGTAATACATTTTTATGATGAAAAGGAACAATAGTACTTTCATTCAGTTCAACAGAAAGAATTTATTAATGCAGTGTTTTGCAACAAGAACTGGGATCAACCATCCCTTTCAATGAAAAGACATGTGGCAATATTCGTGGCTTTTTTTTTTTTAATTTGAGGCGCTGAGATATTGCTCATGAAAAGAGTTTTAGGCCTGCAACATTCTAACACCATAACCTCCACGGTATCTACTTAACACTATCACTATCTGACCTGTCTTGTGCACCCCCCCCCCACTTTCCCTTGATGTTGGAAGGGGACTAATTCTGTTTCTGTTGTCTTAAGTCTTTTTTTAAATTCCCTTATTATATTCCAATATATCCTACATAAGACATGATTTTATTTGTCCCCCTCCTTTAGCAATTCATGTTTATCTCTTAGAATGAGACAGAATTGACCCGACGTAATTCTTGCGTGGCCAAATATCAAAGATAAAATATACAGAAAAGAAACTGGGGAAGGGGAGATCATCTAGAATTTAGAAAAAAAAATTTCATCATTCTTTTTTTTTTTTTTTTGGTTTTTGGATCACACCCGGCAGTGCTCAGGGATTATTCCTGGCTCCAGGCTCAGAAATTGCTCCTGGCAGGCACGGGGGACCATATGGGGTGCCGGGATTTGAACCAATGACCTCCTGCATGAAAGGCAAACGCCTTACCTCCATGCTATCTCTCCGGCCCCAATTTCATCATTCTTAAATTAAAAATAAAAATGCTTTGCAATTATGATACAAACAATATACCTATTCTCTCTTTTTTTATATATATACTGTTAAGGGCTTAAAAATATCTTATTTAGGGGCTGGAGAGATAGCACAGCGGTAAGGCGTTTGCCTTACATGTGGAAGGTCGCTGGTTCAAATCCCGGCATCCCATATGGTTCCCCAAGCCTGCCAGGGGTGATTTCTGAGCATAAAGCCAGGAATAACCCCTGAGCATTGCCAGGTGTGACCCAAAAACCAAAAAAAAAAAAAAAAATCTTATTTAGGGGGCTATACAGTGCACAGGGATCACTGCTGGCAGGCTTGGCGAACCATTTGAGGTGCCGGAGATTGAACCTGGGTCAGTTGCATGCAAGGCAAATGCTCTATTGTACTATCACTCCAGGCTCCTAAAAATATCTTTAGGTATTATATTTAGAAAAGGTAAGTGTAAGAAGAATCAAAAGTAATAAGCTAAAATCTAAACCACAGTACAGGTACAAGATGGTTAGGTGCTAGGTTATGTGGCTAGTCCTAACCAATTTAATTACACTGAAAAGAAGTTGCAAAAACCAGGACAAGACAGTATAAAAATGTATGTGTGATATAAACTTTGCCTGTAGCTGTCCCTTTCTTTTTTTTTTTTTTTTTTTTTTTGGTTTTTGAGGCTACACTCGTTTGATGCTCAGGGGTTACTCCTGGCTAAGCGCTCAGAAATTGCCCCTGGCTTGGGGGGACCATATGGGACGCTGGGGGATCGAACCGAGGTCCATCCTTGGCTAGCGCAAGGCAGACACCTTACCTCTAGCGCCACCTCACCGGCCCCAGCTGTCCCTTTCTCTCCCACACACATACTTGGCAATGCTCAGGTTTTACTCCTGGCTCAGAGGGTCAAATGTAGTGACAGGAAGCAAACTGCAGTCAGCTACATGCAAGTTCCTTAGCCCCTTTACTAGCTCTCTGGTTCCAGAACTACAGCTTTTTGAAAGACTCAGATCCACACAGGCAATATACAAAGAGAGAAAGGTTAGAACAGAGGGGCAAGAGCAGGACAAGCACCAGCAGAAGGATTTACAAGTTTGGAGGGGGGGGGGGGTAGGACACATGCTTTACAAGTCTGAGGCCCCTCAGACAGTCCTGGTACCACAGGAGGAATGTAAGGCATACACATAATTTATGGTAATTTCAAAACAAATGTGAAGTTGGCTTTAGTACTAGTCAGCACAAAGCTTTGCCTTCCTCTTAGGAAGAAAAGGCTTGAACTTCAATGAATTTTCAGAAATGGAAAAGGAAGAGAAATCAAGAGTGCATTGTTTAAACTTTAAAAGATTCAATGATCTTTTTGTGTCTTAAGAATAACTAGTAATACTCCTCTTAGAGCAATGGATTCTCAGCGATTAGATTCAAACACCTGTTTTAAAATATACCTGCAATGATCCATTAATAACTATTAATAACACAAGAGGAAGGAGTAGGGAAATTGGTAAGGTTTAGCATCTAGTTCCTATTGTTCCAAAGGTGTCACTGGGAGACAGACTATGTCTATTTTCCTCAGTCTGAATGCTGCTGGTACATAAACACTTTCATTTTATGAGAGATGCTTCCCATTACAACCTGATAAATTGCTAAGACAATTCCTCACACATCTAAGAAATGAACTTACAAGAATGCAAATCTAGGGCTAGAGTGATAGCACAGCACTGCTTTGCATCCAACCAACCCTGATTTGATCCCCAGTATCCCATATGGTCCCCCAAGCCTGTCAGGAGTCTAAGCTCAGAGCCAGGAGTAACCTAAGTGCTGCTGGGTATGGCAAATAAATAAATAAATAAATAAATAAATAAATAAATAAATAAATAAATAAATAAATAAATAAATAAACCAAACCTCCCCCCCGCCCCCCGCAAAGCAAAACAAAAAAACGCAATGCAAATCTAGGAGACAAGGTCTCCATCCTTCTCAACCTTCAATACAGGTCTCAGAAAATAGGAAGAAAATACACAAAGGATAGGAAAAATCATGAGGTATTGCAAAGAGGATCTAAAAAACACTACCACGAACAGTATCTAAATGCATTCTAGATATTATCAATAAAAAAGTCAACTTTCCCTTATTCCTCACAAAGTTGCTCTTCACTATCATTTCACGTTTCTTAACTCACATGTTAACAATACAGGACAAAAATAAAAGGACCTATCAGATCGGATGATAATTGATTTTAGGTACCAAGGTTACCTGAGTGCTAACACCATGAAAAGAGGCGGAACTACTGAATCATGAGTGGAGCATATGAGAAGACAAGGGTTGTTATATGGAGTATCACAACTTCAAATCTGGGAAGGAATCACCCGTGAGACCAAAAAGACCTCAGTCGAGTGTCAAGTGGCCAGAATCTGTCAACTGGCCAAGAAGGTGGATGGTGAAAGGTGACAGGAGCAGTCTAAGGTGCTGAGGAGAGGAGAGTTGAGACGTGCCCACTGGCTTCTCCTGCACAGGGGTGGCCGGGCACCAAGAGAGATGCTGTCTCAGTGGTCTGGTGGCAACGCAGGTCTGACTGACTGGCGGGTTGAGGAGAGAAGGACTGGTGTGAACCCCACAGGAAATAAAATTTAGCAGCAGCAGCTAAAGTGAGGTCAAGAGTATTATTTTTAAATGGGTGAAAGAACAGCTTCAGTTTATGTTAATGGCGCTAATCCAGTAGGGAGGAACCTCATGGTCACAGGGGACACAGAGACTTACTGGGCCTGGCTCCTGACAGGGCCAGCAGCGATGAGCCCAGCAGAGTACCGCAGTCTTCAGCAGGACACAAAGAGGAGAGAAAGAGAGCTCTTTGGGCCTGAGGCCAACGGGTGGGAAATATGGTCATGGGAAAGTGTCTAGTGTTTTATGCTTCACACTGGCAGACAAAAGCCCAGTTGGGTGATGTAACAATTTGCCAGGTATATGGAGAATCTGGCCAAGAAACAGGCATGAAGTCAGGGTGCTTCTCTCACTTCCTTCTTCTAGGTCCTGTTATTATGACATCTCTGGAACCGCCAAATAAATAGACAACTTCTTCCAAAGGGAAGGGGACAAGAGCCCACTGGGGTAACTGTTCACAAGGACTCAAAAACCTTAGGCAAAAGCTGGGCGCTCCTTAATTTGGTCCTGACTTGGGCAACAGATCCCCATGGCTTAAGTTACTCTTCCTTTTTCATGAAAGGTAGTGTGTGCTAACAGGATTTTTTCCTCCTCAGTTTGCTTCCTACCAGAATATCCAGGCGTCCTCAACCGTCTCTTTTCCTTCCCTTTTTAGTCCTAGCTGTGGTGGTTCTCCTGTGAATCTCAACCTCGAACAAAGTTATGCCCATAAGTACCTTCAACCTGGGCCTTCTCCGCCTTCTATTCCAGCTCCACTGGCAAGAAGCCCCATTGTTTGACTGAAGGGCCCTTTGTGTGGTTCTTAAAAGCACCACCTTGGATTTTTCTCAGGCGTTCACCAAAGACTATAGAGACACACCCTTGGCTGCATGCTTTGACAATCAGTATCTGGGCCGTGCCCTGGGGTTCATTTCTGTCGGGAACCCAAGCCTTCATTGTATCATCAGCTGCCAGACAGAAAGGCAGAGCATTTCTAAACCATTAAAAGTTGGCTCCACCCCTCAACAGTGCTTTCTTTTTTTTTTTTTTTCCAACAGTGCTTTCTTCAATTTCTCTTTCCTCTCAGACTTTAATAAAAGCAACAAAAGGATACCAAGGCCCCTTCGATGTTTTATTGGGAAATGTACATCACTTGATCTCTACGTTCATCGGGCACATTCTTTGCTTCCCACAGACCTACAAGGAATGTGCTCCTGGACTTACTGCCACTTTTCAAGGGTTCTGTTTCCTCCAGTTTCCTTTTCTTTTTTTTTTTTTTTCTTTTTTTTTTTTTTTTGTGGTTTTTGGGTCACACCCGGCAGTGCTCAGGGGTTATTCCTGGCTCCAGGCTCAGAAATTGCTCCTGGCAGGCACGGGGGACCATATGGGGCGCTGGGATTCGAACCGATGACCTCCTGTATGAAAGGCAAACGCCTTACCTCCATGCTATCTCTCCGGCCCCCAGTTTCCTTTTCTAAGCCCTCATGGCAACCAGTTCCACAAAATCCCAAACTAGATAAGCATGCTCAGGGTCATCTAGTCCTTCACTAATATCCTTGTCAAAGTCTGCTTAAAACCTTTCCTGCACTTCTGATCTTTGCTATAGGGCCATTCAGAAACCAAATTGCTTCAATATAGGGATTTCATAGCAAATCAGAAATCAGCTGGACGCCTTAGCTCAGGCCTCTTCCAGGATGCACTGATGTTGGGTCTAGACAGAGACTTCTCCAGGTAGGACTGGTAAGGATGCATGCCACTCTCATTCACCACTCAGTCACCTGGTTGCTGGCTTGGGTCCTCACAGACCCTTCCTCCTATCAGCTCCCTACCCTTTGGGCCACTGTTGGACTGTTCTCAATATGGCGGCAGCCAGCTCCTTCATAAGGGTTCATAAGGAAGAGCTCTGAGAAAGAGCAGTGAGGCTGCCAGAGAGGGCAAGAGCCCAAGCTGAAAATCAGTCTCTCTGCAATGAGACACAAATCCTAAAAAATGACATCCTAGCACTTTTGCTATGTTCTCTTAGAAGTGAGTCACTAGGTCCGGCCTACATTCAGAAACTAGGGATTACACAAAGGCATGCATCTGTGGAATCAGAAGCTATTGGCAACCAACCATCAAGAGGTGGGTGGTATCAGAGACTAGCCAAAACTAATGAAGAGTGCTACTGACTCGGAACCAAGTGCTCAGTGTGGGCTCCAGCTTCTAAGTGGTGAAATGTGATATGGACGTGAGGAATCATTGGGAAAGACATCATCACACAAAGGAGACACATCTCTGACTTTCTCCCTTAGATCTTAACTGGATTTAACAACTCCAGTATCTAGGATTGGAGATCCCCTGCATACAGTTTATACACAAGCAACACAGTATTAAGGAACCTGCAAAAAGGATTCAATCAGGACACATTTCTGATTTAATCATGATAGTTTAGGTCACATATTTAAAACATATTAATACTTTTTTTTTTTTGGTTTTTGGGTCACACCCGGAGGCACTCAGGGGTTACTCCTGGCAGGCTCGGGGGACCACATGTGATGCCGGGATTCAAACCCGGATTCAAACTGACTTTTGATTGCAAGGCAAATGCCCTCCCTCCATGCTATCTCTCCGGCCCCTAAAACATATTAATACTTTTGAGGTACAACTACCACAAATACCCAAGACCCTCCCTCCACCAGTGTCCATATTTTACTCCCTGTCTGCCTTTCCACTTCCTGCTACTAGTATTCTCAGTCCTAGAATAAATGCAGGGCCATGGATTTATCATTTAATACTGTCATTCCCTTGCGTTGAGGAAAAGTATTTTATTTACTTACTTACTTGTTTATTTATTTATTTTGGTTTTTGGGCCACACCTGGTGATGCTCAGGGGTTACTCTTGGCTATGAACTCAGAAATCGCTCCTGGCTTGGAGGACCATATGAATGCCGGGGGGGCTAAACTGCGGTCCATTCTAGGCTAGCGCAGGCAAAGCAGACACCTTACCCCTTGCACCACCACATAGGTCTGAGGAAAAATATTAATAGACTAAGTGCATTTAAATAAGTGAGCACTAGGATAACACAAACATTCATAATTACACATGACAGCAACTCTTTCCCCCAAATCATTCCCCTCTCCCTTCACCTTGACATCTGCTTTTAAATTGTAATAGTATAAAGAAAGTTATGAGACAAGTTTAAGTGCAGGGCCACTTAAAAAAAAATCAAAATGGTAATAGTGTAATAGCTGTAATAATTTCAATCTAATCTTGGCCAAAAAGTACACAACTCCTCCAAAAAACATTATATGTCATAAAATTGGTAACAAGAACACACACAGAATAAATAGGCCATAAAAATGTTTTTATTATTGAGCTAGAGTGATACTTGCCTTGCACGTGCCAACCCAGGTTCAATTCCTGGCACACCATATGATCCCCTGAGCCCCATCAGCAGTGACCCCTGCACACTGAACCAGAAGTAAGACATGAGCATCATGTCTAGTCAACTATTCAATTAAGAAGCAGTAATGTGCCCATTTTACAGTTGAGATGGGAGAGCATCATGATCATAATCACATGATTTTTGGTAAACACAGAAAAAGTTACTGATGAGCTAGGAACAGAAGTGCAAATGGTAAATATAAGACATGTGTGACACATCACGAAGCTGTAGTTGCTTCTAGTTGTCCCAGATAGGGAAAACTGGCTAAAATGACCAATAACAGAAAGGTTCACCTTACTCAAGAAAAACGACCAAAAGATAGGTTATGGGTATTTAATTAACTCCCAATTAATGACCTAGATTCAGATGAGCAAGTCTGAGTTAAAACACAGTAAGTAAAATCAGATAGACCTGCAGATCTGAGTTAACTATAATACCCCGATATTTCAGTTAGACACTTTTTACAAAGACCGTTCATTTTACTAAGAGAGTCTGCCTAAACTGTCAACCAATAGTTATAGTGTCTCTGCTCTCCCAGTGCTAGCTCAACAAAATAACTCTAATTTTGTACAGGACAACTATCTAGTACTCAAGATCTTCCATTTTATCCATCAGCCATTTCTTCCATTCTTGTCTCTTCTACCTAGACTCACCTCTTCATCTTTCCAAAACTTTCCTTCCTCCTTTCTTTGCATCCCAAAAATGTCCACTCAATACCCACTGGGTCCAGAGGGTACCTGGTACTTTTATGGAACTTACCGTTCAAGTTGGAGAAGAAAAACAATAAACATACACACAGAATAAATTAGATGGTGGTAGTAGAGAAAAATTAAGAGGAAAGAGGAATGGGAAATGAACAAAGGGATAGGGAATGAGCATGTACTGTACTTTTCGTACCATAAGACACACATTTTCTCCCCAAAAGTGTGTTTTATGGAGCGAATGCCACCTGGAGCTGAAGCCTGAGTGCAGTGGAGGAGAAATCTAAAAACTATGTGTGTCTTATGGCCAGGTATACCTTATAGAGCGAAAAATGCGGTGATTTGTGGCAAGAGAGTTCTGCTGATATCAGAGATAGAGCAGGAGGTGGGCAAGCACTGAAGAGTGTCTTCAGTACTCTAAAGAATGGCTTGGTGGGGAAAGAAGAGGAAGTCAAAGGCTGGGCCAACACAGGGATTTAGAGGGCTCTTATAAGGCCCCACTGAGCACCAGATTCTTCAAGTAAGGAGGGGAGGCCACTGGCATGTATTGGACAAGAGAACAATATAATGGGACCTTGAAAAAGCTAGTTCTGGATGCCATGTTGATGACAGACTTTCTGAGGAAGGCTTGGAGGAAAGGAACAGAAGCTAAGAGTCACATCTGAAATTTATTCGAAAAAACAGGGAAGAGAGAGATAGTAGTGGTTTGGGCCAGGATGAAAGTCGTACTTTCATCTATTCATGAATAGTCAAGTTTCATGCTCCTTCTTTATGCCACACCTTTGCTTATGCCAGTTCTCCATCTGACTTAAATTATTCCTCCTTCTGGCCCGAAGAGATAGCACAGCGGTGTTTGCCTTGCAAGCAGCTGATCCAGGACCAAAGGCGGTTGGTTCGAATCCCGGTGTCCCATATGGTCCCCCATGCCTGCCAGGAGCTATTTCTGAGCAGACAGCCAGGAGTAACCCCTGAGCAACGCTGGGTGTGGCCCAAAAACCAAAAAAAAAAAAAAAAAATTCCTCCTTCAAGACTTTTCCCCCTCCCCCTAATAGCTCCTTCTTATGGGATTGTGGCTTCCTCTGACTTTCTGCTGACAACTGTCCATACACTTACTGGCTGGCATGTAGTCACAGTTTAATGTATAGTTACACACATAATTTGGGTGCCTTTTACCCCCACTATCTTGAGAATGAAAATTCAATTGGTGGTCTCCTAATATTTTGTTGCACAAAATAGCTGTTTGCTTATTCAGTGAGTGCTGATAACCAAAGCACTAGCCAAGAAATGAAGATTCCTAAAAATAAGAATGATAAATTCATTTTCTTTCTTGAATCACCAAAGTAAAAGAGGTGCTAAGCACAGCTCTGCCCCTCACCCAAGTCATACAGTCTCCCACACTAACATTTACAGAAGGAACCTGCTTAGGTATGGGGTTTTTCCAGGCCGATGGCTTCGGGTGTGTTCTTTGGGCCTGCAGCCTCAGATTCACCCATGGACTTAGTAAACCCACAAATCCTGAACTCCCGACCTGCACACCTTCCATTTACCCGATTTAATAAATCTAAATTTGGATGGACGGCTCAGCAGTCTCCCGCTACCCTCTGAGATGCTACTCAGTCTGAGAATTACATAGAGCTCTGGCTTTAAGGTTCAACTAGTCAGAGAGTCTATTTTTTCCAAGAGCCTTCCAGAACAATGAACTAGCTCACCTCCACGGTCACCTCCACCATCATCAGAGCCCAAGTCCGCTGGCTCCATCTCCCGCTCCTCCTTGCCCTCACCATCCCAGCATGTCCTCAGCAAACCCTTCCCAACCCTCGCTCATCCCTCTCCTTCTTGGCGCAGAGGGAAACACCCACGAGAATATGCTTCTCTGCAGCAGCGGATGCTTTCCTTGGCTCTTCCCATGCACGAAAGGGGCCAGCACGCTCCCTGCTACCCTTTCCACAAGTCTTGGACCTTAAAGGAACCCTCCACCCTCTCTCTTCGCTATTCCCAACCCAGTGCTCTTCCCTCTTCTCAAGAATCTCTGACACAAATACCAGCTACTCTGCTCCGAGTCCCTGTTTTCGGCTCCATAATACATCGTATGGCTCTTCCTTTTCTCTTTTTATTTCTTTCCAGTCTTCACAACCTCACCATCCATGAAGATGAATCACCGAAGGTTTTGGCTTCCTACTTGTTTAATGTCCTTAACACCAATGACATTTTTCTACCACTGCACCTAAACCGCCACCCACCTTGCATCAGATCCTGGCATAGTCATCGTCAAGAACCACAGTTCTCCCCCGAAGGTCTGCCCAAAGTTCAAGCATGTCAAAGCTCACTCATCTGGTCTGCCCCTGGCAAAATCCAGTCTATTCCTTTCCCACATCAAAATGCTTGACTAACAATCCCCTCACGGCTCACATTCACTCACATCCAATTCTCAACGACAGATCTTATTAATAACTGCATTACGTTGCTCTACAAACTTCAGATCTCCCTTGAAAAAGCTAACCATATTTCACACCTAAGTCCTCCTCTTGTCTACAAGACCTCTCTAGGGACTAACTTACCTTCTTGCTTTATGTTTTCTCCCTAAGCTATTTCTTCTCATCTCAGTCGTCGTCACACCTGCCCACAGCTTTAATTATAATTGTGGATAAATTTCTTTCAAACTTAGAAGCCAGTCTCTTTCTTTTCTTGTGTTTTCAAATTGAGGCATGCACCTATCTAAGCAGCAGCATTTCCTTTTGTGCATGTTCCAAGTTAACCCCAGATACTAAATCCAATTCAAAGTCTTGTTCCCCACCTCATCTTCCCTTCTAAAAAGTTTGGTCCTCTTCCAAACCATGAAGCAAGTCTGTAGACTTTACCATTTGAATTGATCCCATACAACCCTACTTCTCTCCAGCATATGCTGCCATCACTGTCTCTGTTAGAGGAGAGAAGTCAGAGAAGTCTACACACTCACTCCCCTCTAATCCATACAAAGACCTTTTCAAAAAAAAAAAAAAAAAAACATATCAAATTACAAACTCAACTTTAGCATGCTCTCAATCCTACTTACAAATCTTCTCCTGGTGGGTGGGGAGGTAGTAAAGTGGATGAAACACTTGCCTTGCATGCATCTGATCTGGGTTTGAGCCCCGGCATCTCGTATTACCAGCTTTGCTGTGCAGAAGTAATCCCTGAGTGCACAGGCAGGAATAATCCCTGAGCATGCTGGGCTTAGTCCCAAAACAAAACCATTTATGGCTTTTTTTATTGCCAAAGTATCTGTACACAGTATCTAGTCTTCAGTGTTTTGTGATGAGAGGGAGGGCTATTTCTACAGGTTGTGATAATTCGGTTTGCTACTAGATCTCATTCTCTAATCATGTGGACCAATTAGAAAAGTCAAGTCTCTATTCATGAGGACCAAACAGAATGGTCAAACAATGATGAAACACAAGCATTACAAGAGATACCCTGCCTGCAATCTGAACAATAAACTGACACTTTTATAATTAGTATATTTTATTTATTTAGCATAAGATAGTTCCTGAAAAACATTCACACAGATAATCCTGATAACCTATTAACTGTTCTCAATTTAAAGACTAGAAAATGAATGCTAGAAATGTCATCTACTCACTGAGAAATGGCACCAATACCAAAAGCCATCTTTGACCCGTAATCCATGACTGCTGAGCTTGACTACAAATTTATTGGTTATTATTATTATTTTTTTTTTTTTTGGTTTTTGGGCCACACCCGGTGACGCTCAGGGGTTACTCCTGGCTATGCGCTCAGAAGTCGCTCCTGGCTTGGGGGACCATATGGGACGCCGGGGGATCGAACCGCGGTCCGTCTCCTAGGCTAGCGCAGGTAAGGCAGGCACCTTACCTCGAGCGCCACCGCCCGGCCCCCTATTGGTTATTATTTTAACTCTAAAATGGTCAATGCATATTTTTTTTTGTTTTTTTTTGGGCCACACCCGTTTGATGCTCAGGGGTTACTCCTGGCTAAGTGCTCAGAAATTGCCCTGGCTTGGGGGGACCATATGGGACATTGGGGGATCGAACTGCGGTCCTTTCTTGGCTGGCACTTGCAAGGCAGACACCTTACCTCTAGCGCCACCTTGCCAGACCATTCAATGCATATTTTTAACATTAATGTTTACATCATTTTCACAACCTGGATAATCAAGACACACAGAGTTAACTACCTTGTTTCAAGAAGAGGACGGAAATGGAACTCACATTCAGATGTCACTACTCTGTCCACATCATGCGGAATGGTAGCAGTGGCAAACCAGACAAAATCGAACACGTAAAAGATGTTAAGTATAGTGTAGTAAGCTCTGGGGCCAGAACTCCAGGGTGCAAATCCTTCGTAGGATAATGGAGTCTACTTTCCCATTTGTAACAAGTTAGTTAATAGCTATGTGCTGAGGTATAAAGCCCCACATGCATGTTAACATTCGATAGACTCCAAGGTAGCAAAAAAGTATCAGCCTCCCCACTACTACTGAAAAGTAGTAACAACAGTCATAAGCAACTGAATTTCCAATGACTGCCAATTATTCATCAGTACTTTCTTTTGGTCTCATTTCTCAAAGCACCATTTTGTGGCTCAAATAGATAACATAGGCCCTTTCCCAATAGAAAAGCATCACAGATAAACCATCGCCTACATTATATATGGACACTCACTGTTAACTATTAGAAAGTCTTTCAAAGTAGGAGCTGTCTCAGTCACTTTGCAGTCTAGCAGCTGGTAACAGTCTTCTACCTACAATGGGCATTCAGTAATACCTGCTCAAGGGAGTCATTAAGAAGATGGAATTCAAGTATAACATAACAGCTCAAATTGAACTCATTCATTTTAAAATCAGGAGTTTGGTTATATAGAACATGAGCGAAAGTCTAGTTGCAGCTCAGACAAGAACACAAATGGACTTTTGGAATTTTTTTTTTAAAGGAAAGTACTCTAACATTCTGTTCACTGGATCTAAGTCGGGTCATATTAGTACAAAAATCGTGTGTGTATACATTTCCACTCTCTATTCCCCTTCCTGTTTTTGGACAATAAAGGCTTGAGAGGGCAAAAAAATGATATGTCAGTTATCTGTTTTGTGTCCCCCTTAAAATCTTTAGGTGAAACAATCGGAATGCTTTTCATCAAGAGGCAGCTTTTAATAGCTTTGAGTATTTAAAATACCAACTAAGGAGAGGAGTTTCCCAGAGAACTTGGGATCCAAGTTTCCCTAAATGAATTCAAAGGCATCTTCAGCAAATCAAGAGACTGTGGCCCAGGTAGCAGCGGTCTTCATTACTATTTAAATGAAGAGTCCTCTTGCACTGGTTAGTGAGTGCCCACTCTAAGCCAAGCACCTCATGTCTCAGGTATTATGCCAAACCTTTATAATAATCCTATGCAATGGATGAAAAACAAAGAAAACAAGGCTAAGTCATGGAGGCCGTACCTCTGTTGTTAAGACCAGCAAAAATGAGTAGGATCACTGAAGCCCATACTCTGCGCCATCACAAGTTATCCTGCTAATGCCAGTGCACATTCACCAGAAAGAGGTTACTCAATGGGAAAGTGCGAGACTACCCAAGAGGTACCTATGGTACTAAGGATGGCACCCACGACTAACAAACAAACCAGTAAACGCTGGGCTCACTCCACAGACCTGAGCACAAGAAGTGCTCTTGTACTGCAGCCCTACAGGGTCTGAGAAGATCCACACTGCTCAGGGGTCCACCAAGCTGCCAGGTTAGCCCCAAGGCTTCTTCAGCTTTTCTCCTGCACAACCCTCTTTTGCCCAAGATATTTTTTTAATAGATTCCAGGTATATAGGCATAGGAAGTAAATCAACAAGTCAAATAACAATGACAACAAGCCATAAATTTATTTTCAAACAAACGAGATTTTTGGTGACCTCTATATTCAGTCACACAAACGCCCTGTCTCTGCAATTCACCCCACCACACCTATGTAACCCAGAGCTAGCTAGTTGAAAAAGCTAGCTGCAGATAACAAAGGGGGTTCTCTAAAACGGTGTCTTCCCACCTTTCCCATCGCAGACAGGGGCTCATGCTAACTGCAATGCAGTAGTGGGGAAACTCACTGCTCTAGAACATGCTATCCAAACTTTCAGATTTCAGAGCCAACACAGGAAGAGTGTCTAGTGCTGTTATGACACAAAGTGGCGAAGGAGATTACACATAATCCAAGCAACCAGGAACTCTCAGGCCTTCATGGCTATTCTGGGGATGCCAGGAAACACTCATCTTGGCAAAAGTGTATCTCAATCTACTACGCAGTTCTCTCTCAGGTTGGGGAGTTCTGTTCTGGGGCCCATCAGTAAATGGAATGGAGGCTAATTTACAAATAACTACAATAAAAGCACCAAGGCGGTGGAGACAGCCACTGATTTCATCAGACGTAAATCAGGAGAAATGAGATTAATTCAATTTGCTTTCTTGCCTAACTCCTCTTCCCAACAAATCAAAGGACAGAACAACCCATTCTCAGGTCAACAGATAACTCATCAGTCCCCCAGAAGGCTGCAAAAGCCGAAACACAGGAGCTTAATTCACAAGGAGATGAAAATGACTTACGAGCACAAAAGTTATGTCAGAAACGTGCTTTGACAGCTTACAACTACTACAAAAATCAATCAGAGAGGTAGGACAGAGTATACTTCAAGGTCATGGTCAAGTGTAAGAGGGGAGGCAGGAAGAGAAATCCCTCCTCTCTCTCTCTCTCTCTCTCTCTCTCTCTCTCTCTCTCTCTCTCTCTCTCTCCCTCCCTCACTCCCTCTCTCCCTCCCTCCCTTCCTCCCCCCTCCCTCCGCAAACAAGCTCCATCTCCCCTAAACCTAGTTCCAACTCTGCCTTCCCAATATTTTATAAATTTGGCCTACTTGAGCCAAGTAGGTTTCTGCAATTCTAGGCATAGAGGCTGCAGGGCAAAGGGCAAAGGGAGGCTTTGCAGAGCTGGCAAGGGGCCAAGGGCATCCCATCTAGGCTCCTTAGCAACACGCAGCAGCTGTGTGCCCAGGAAAGGGCACCGCCATCTTTGCCAGGGGCTGGAGATGGGCTTGTTTTCAGGACTCCAGCCTCCTCTGCCTCTGGGCAGTTTTTGTTGACATCTGCCTATAGGGCATCACAGTTCATAATTTAAAGCTCTCCCCTGAAACCCCAGGATGTTTCCCTCCATCCCAAACTATAAGCAAATCAAGATAATGTAAAGAGGAGAAAGTTCTTGGCAAATATAAACTGTTTTATAATGTCTGGTGATGATTAATTATTATTCTGGCTGCTCTCTAACTTGGTCTCTAACTATGGACTGGCAAGGCACTTTTTGTGACTTAATTACTTCCCTCATAAAATTTTAATAACAACAGTGACCTACTTCATAAGACTATTGTGAAGGACAATGAAAGCGAGATAAAAACTGATAAGAGCTTATTTCTAACTAAGACACATGCCACCTACTGGCTCTGAGGAGCTCTGGAAAGGGCTGATCACCAAAGTCCGAGTCCCCCACCCCCCACTCCAAACACACAGGTGACCCCTGACCTGACCCCGCCTCCACCCCAGGAATGACCCCTCTCACAGCAGGCAGGCAGCTTGGAAGGCGCCTGGCTTCCTTCCCCCTGGCCCGCTTGCCTTCTCTCTAACCCGACCAAGCCCAAGGGATGGCACTGCCCTGGGAGCTGAGCTCGGGCTCCGAAGTCTAAGAAGATAAACAACATTAAGAAGCAGAAGAACCCAAACCCACGATCCCAGTCTCTGTGAGGTTTGCAAAGCCTCGCACACCTGCGAGGAGAAGCGGCCCTAGCCGGCCACCGAGCCTGTAGGCCAGGCTGTCTGTGCAAGCATGGACCCTTGCAGCGTTCCAGTCCTTATAAGAGCAAGTGCAACTCCGTACTCACCCAGAGGTACATCATGTCAGACCGGGCTGCTCAGACTCAGCCGTCAGTGGATCCGGGACTGCAAAGAGGCACTTCAATGAACTAGAGGAAAGGAGGTGCCAGAATGGGGGGCAAGGGGTCGGGGTGGGGAGAACCCCCCCAAAAAGAATCACTTGGGTTTAAAAAAAAATCTTTAAAAAAAAAAAAAAAGATCCGGTCTCCTGCCCCCTCCTCTCCTGCTGACTGTTCTGTTGTTCTCTCTCCTCCCTCTCACCCTCCCTCCTCTCTCCTACTCTCACTTTCTCTCCTGCTCTCTCTTCCCTACTCTCTCTCTCTCTGTGTCTTTTCTGCTCTCTCTCTCTCTATCTTTCCTGCTCTCTCGCTCTCTCTCTCTCCTGTTCTCTCCCCCCCCTTCTCTGGGAGTTCCCAGCCCCGTGTGTCTGAACTGGAGTGTACAGCACACACACACACTCTCTCTCTCTCTCTCTCTCTCTCTCTCTCTCTCTCTCTCTCTCTCTCTCTCTCTCTCTCTCTGTATTTGCCTTCAGGGATTCTCTCTCTGTGTGTGTCATCCTCCTTCTAGAAACACAATCACCACTCACAGAGGTTATTGAAAAAGGCAGGGATGGGTGGGGTCAGCATTAAACCTCCAGCAACCTGACTCTAGCTACCCCATCTCAACCAGCTTTAAGATGGGTTCTTAACCCTGAATGAAGTCATCCAAACCCTCTGCCCTCCCAGGTTCATGGGAAATGAGCCCCCTCAAGCCCCAATCCTTCTGGAGCCCCTTTCAGAAGCCAAGCACGGGCACTGGACCTGCTGGAGCCTCCAGCCCCCGTCCGCAGTGTGGGCTGGATGCCACTAATCTTTAGAGAGCTGCACCACTAATAATTCAGTCTTGGATACTTTAAAACAAAAGCAAATACATTTGTATATAAATTTATGTAGAAATAAATGCAAAGCTTTTAAAACTAACAACGCTCTAGTTTGTAGTCTCACTTCTGAACTGAAGCGAGCTGGGATGTAGATTCAGAGTCAAGGTGGGGTCTGCAGACCTTTTCTCAGGTAGAGGGACAACAGGACAGGGGCCTGGGTTTGAGATGTGCGTCTACATTACTGTGGTTTTCACTTTGACATAGTTTCTCAGACTTTCCAGGTCTCTCGTTTCCTCCACCAAAATCTGGGAATCAGATATTTCCTGGACTTAACAGTGGGATCAAACAACAAACCATCCGCCAGGGTCCTGGGCAGGAGGGTTTTTCTAGGCACCTCCTGCAAGATATCTTCGCCGTTATCTTGGCTGGGTATTTGTGAATCCAAGAACAGTCCCCAGAATGAGAAATTACTTCCCATCCCCTTGTCCCCTTTCGGGGGAAGGCCTTGGTAATATTTATCCGCAGCAAGTAATAATCCACAGAGACAAGAACGATAGGGTTTAAAAGATCGGGCAAGGAGAGCCAGAGAATCCTCCTGCAGCCAGCAGCTTTTCACAGAAGGACCCCTCACTCCTGTCCCTCAAGCTATTTATTGCCAACTCCACAGCGCCCCACCTGGAAGGGTTAGGTGGGGCAAAAGTCACAGAACAATCCTAAGGAAACACTTTTAAATACAATTCCAAGAATCATCTTATGGAAACTTTTTCATATGCTACACCTCCTATATGGCAGGTGGTGCTGCCCCTGATCTGTTTGTGGCAAACACCAGCGTCAATGAGTCATCTGTCCTCGGTGGCATTTGTTTACTCAGAAAACAACAAGTTTCTCCGAACCAATGCCTAAGTTCTTTCCATGCTTCCACCACCACATTTATTATTATTATTATTATTATTATTATTATTATTATTATTATTATTATTCCACCACCCCTAATGCGAGTGGTCTCTCCTCAAGGAGGCTGGCAGCATGGGCATCTAGCATGGCAAGCGCCACTCTGCCCGCCACTGCCTCCAGAATTTGGCAGGGTCTCTATTTTGGGTCATGAAGTCTCTACACAGACCCCAACCACCCCCCATCCCCCACACACATAAACACACAATAGGTGCAGAGGGGATGCTGTGGGCATTTATTTCACTCCCTTAACTCAATGAAAGAAAAGTGAGCTGAAAGAAAAACAGGAAGCCTGCCCCCCCACACCCCCCCAGCTACCTGAGATGCTGTTCCTCTCAGGCATGTTCCAACAGCTCTCCTCTCTCCTGCCTATACAAATCTCCAAGTAAGGGCTCCCAGGTATCCTCTATAGAGGCCCTGAGCAGGCACAGGGAGGCCGCCCCTTCTCCCTGGCTCTCTCAGTGTTCTGCTCTGGGCCCCAGCACCTGCTTGGCTGTAGTCTCTGTGACTCTGAGGGGTAGACATAAAGGCGCTTCTCAGTCTCCTCAGACGAAACAGGTGCCTTCAGCCAGAGAGCTAACAAGACCTTTTGCCTCCTCCCAACCCTCAAGTTTGCTCGCTTGAACAAAGACGTGGGGCCAAGGATTCCTCTCAGCCTCACCCAAACCTTTTCTTTTTCCTCCTGCTGGGTTTTCTCTGAGAGCAGGATTACTCTGTGCATGCTACAGAGGGGGGCAAGAGCCCCCAAACCCAACACTGAGAAAGCCTTTGCTTTTTCAGTTGGAAAACAAACCTTGGCAGTCTATAAATGGTTCCTTATGAGTGCTTTTCCAGCCCATATTCAGTGTCATAAGCACGTTCCTCTCTGGTCCCATACCCTAAACCTGAGGTCACCAGACTTCCATCTACTCCAATGCAGATCTGTAATAGTCTTTTTTCTACTCTTGAAATCAATTTTTTTTCATGCTTATTCTTAACCAAGTGTCAAAAGACAACTACAAGAAAACGTTACTTATGACCACTTTATTGTATTATCTTTTAATCAAATCTGGGAAGAAATAAAGATATCCTGCTTTCCTGGTGTAAAGAAGAGGAAAAATAGAGAAAAAAAGGAGAAGAATTTAAAATGAAATAAGCAAAGATTAGAAGAATGACCAAAGGCTCAGAAAAGTACCTCTAAAACTCTCATAATTGGAATCAGCTGGCACTGCAGAGGACTATTAATTCCTCCCCTCCCTCCTTAGCCTGTCAGACTTCCAAGAATTAATGGGTGGAGCTGGAGTGATAGCACAGCAGGTAGGATGTTTGCCTTGCAAGAGACAGATTGGGGTTCAATCCCCAGCATCCCACAAAGTCCATGAGCCTGCCAGGAGTAACGTCTGAGAACTGCTGGGTGTAGCCCAAAGACAAAATAAAGAATGTAGTGGTTCGTGTAGGTAGTAATCAGTCTTTTATGCCTTTTTAACACACACAGAAATCCCCTCCAAAGACCCAAGAGTAAGCTAAGTGATTCCTTTTCCTGTTCCCCTTTCCTGAATTTCTTTAAAAAGTGGTGTGGTACAGAGGGTAGGATACTTGTTCTGTTTTGTGCCTGGCTTGTTTAGATTCTAATCTCAATCACCCTGCTTCACCAAGTGTTCTTCCAATTCCTGCCCTGAGGAAGGTTAGTAAAGTCTTTGACCTAACTTCCCACTTAGGTCCATACCTAAAGTCCCTTCCTTGCCAATCCTGCCATTATTTTTTTTCTCCGCTCCATCACTACTCCCCAGCACACAGGAACCAAACCAAATCTCGGGGGGGGGGGGTGTCTGTGGCCCATGTAGCTGAATGTAGCTGGAGAAAAAGTCACACAGCTAAACTGAGTGACCTCACTGTGTGTCCACATGACAAACCTCAACTGAGCCCTCAGCAGTGGCAGTCAAGGCCATTCCGACTGCCCCATAGCTGTGCTGCTCTCTGGAACAACAATGTCTGAACCCCTCAAATCTACCTTATTTTCTCTCCTGCCACCTACTTCCAGCTCTTGCACTAAATTCAAGCCTGCCAAACTGTGGTCGCACCCTCCATGAGATCACATAACTAACTGAACATGGAGGTGACAGAAAAACTGTGTTTCGTTTGATTTTGGCTTCCCCAGGTGGTGCTTAGGGTTTACTCTGGGCTCTGCGCTTAGGAATCACTCCTGGCGGGGCTTTGGGGAACTGAAGATTGAACTTGCTTTTGCACCCTTCCTACTGTATTCTCTATCCAGTTCTGGATCATAAAAAAATATTATAATAATAATAATAATCGTTATAAAAATCGTTCTAAAATAAATTTATAATAATTTTAATTTTTATAAAAATTTATAAAATTTATAAAATTTTATATATAAAAATTTATAAAATATATAAAATTTTATATATAAAAATTTTAATTTCAATGTTTCATTTGTAGACTTATTTTTACACAGCCGGGGTCATGTAAAAATGTACCGGATGAAAAGTGTCATGAATGGAAAAAGTTCTTAGAAGCCCAGTTCTTTTTCTTTGTTTTTGTTTTTGTTTTTGGATCATACCCGGCAGTGCTCAGGGGTTGTTCCTGGCTCTATGCTCAGAAATCGCCCCTGGCAGGCTCGGGGGACCATATAGGATGCCAGGATTCGAACCACCGTCCTTTTGCATAAAAGGCAAATTCCTTACCTCCATGTTCTCTCTCCGGCCCTAGAAGCCCAGTTCTAAACACGTATTTTATTTTACAAGGGGAGTTTTCTGAAAGGTCACTTCCCATAGTCTCATTCATGCACCTGTCAAGAAACTCACATATAGGGGCCAGAGAGATATAAAGCGGTAGGGCATTTGCCTTGCATGTGGCCTACCCAGGACAGGTGGCAGGTTTAATCCATGGCATCTCAAATGGTCCCCTGAACCTACCAGGGGTGATTTCTAAGTGCAGAGCCAGGAGTAACCCCTGAGCATGTTTGGGTGTGACCCCCAAAAACCAAACCAAAGAAAAGAAAAAGAAGTGCACACATCTCCCCATCCTGGCCTGGTATAGTAAAAAGGAACCATGCCCTCCCTGCAAAGGCCCCTCTTACCACCTGTGTCCACACCTGTGCCCAGACCCTTGGACAGGCTGTGCTGACCCCTGCTTGCAGCAGCCAATCCTCTCCTCACACTCGAGGGCTACCCTCAGCCAGTCTTTCCTCCGAACCAACACCGATGGCTTGGAAAGTACCTGTGGGTCTCACCACTTGGAAGTCAGTCTACCAAAATCTATACATTGACAGCATACTGATACACAATTTCAGCAATTTCACCTCCAAAGAACCCTATCTTATGAAAAACCCACAGGTGGAAGAGTTCACTGCAGTCATATGTAAAAGCAAAAAATAACTACATAAATAAAATGTCCCATAATAAGTCACTCAAAAAAAGAAATTCCTCCTTCAGGGTGGAGATAGCTCAACAGGCTAGATGGGAGCACACACTTTACATGCAGAGGCCTGAGTCTGATCCCCAATACTACATGATCTCTGAGTACCATCTAAGTAGCAAACTCCAACAGTCTCGAGTAGTCCCTGAGCCCTGCTGGGTGTGATCTGAGAGCAAACTCTGTTCTCCTTCTCTCCTTCCATTTTCCTGCCAAACCCCACCACCACCGTGTTCCACGTTACTTTTCCATAGAGGAATTGCCACCTTTGCTTCTCATCACCCATCTCTTCCTCAAACTCCACAAAACCAAAGCTGTGGAACACTCTGCTCTATTAACCAAAGGGTCAACTACATCCGTGCTCCTTTCCGCAGCCAACTCTGCTGTCCTGTCTTTGATTTATCTGCAGTCTCAGTACCATTCAACCAAGCAGGCGACTCTCTTCCACCAAACTCTTCTGGTTTCTGTGATCTACAATCTGGCCTTTGTCCTGTCTCTCTAATGACTTCCAATGGCTTCTCCATCACCAGAACTCTGAAAGGGAACTCTTCCTCAAGTCCCGGGTTCTGGGTCATTATAGTTCTCTGAACTGTATTGTCGATCCCCTGCCTTCAAATTTCATTGGCACACTAGTGAGATTATCAGGTGATCAGCAGCAGCCTTGTCCTCTCTGCATGTTCCCAGTTGAGAACGTAGCTGCCTTGCAAACATGTCAACCCTGAGTGCTCAAGCTGGCCACCTGATTCTCCTCTCCTCCAACCAACCAGCCTTGCAACCTGATATGCCCTCAGTGCGGGGAGATATACCTCAGCAGGGAGTGCTATCTGACAGCCTTCCTTCAGAACCCCTTCCATGACATCGACTCATCATCATCATCGAATCATGCATGAGTGACTCACTTTTCCCTATTTTTTTTTTTTTTTTGGTCTTTCGGGCCACACTCGTTTGATACTCAGGGGTTACTCCTGGCTAAGTGCTCAGAAATTGCTCCTGGCTTGGGGGGACCATATGGGACACCGGGGGATCGAACCGAGGTCCTTCCTTGGCTAGCACTTGCAAGGCAGACACCTTATCTCTAGCCCCACCTCACTGCCCCTGAGTGATTTACTTTTCCAGAACTCCCTGGCCACATCAGCAGCTTCCATTATCTTTTTCCTGGGCCCGACAAGTGCTCCCCACTTCTCATTGTGGGCCTCTTCCTGGTACTATAGAGAGGAGGTTTTGAATACAGAAATCAAGTCCCATCACCCTGATAATCCTATCACCCTGTTTCTGTAACACATCATGTGTAGAACGTTCTTTCCTGAATTCTGCATGATGGTCTTTTCCAAGCTCTGTGCTCAAAGTCAAAGTAACTGGAATCATGGAGGAGGGGGGGGGGTAGTGGCAGAGCCTCAAGTGCAACTGAGGGGGAGGGGTTTTCCCTTTGCTTAAAAGAAAGCAGACTTTCAGGGGATGCTGAGTAGTTGTTGTTGTTCTGGGAAGGGAACAGAAGGCCAAATCAGGCTGGGAGCCTCTGTTCTACCCAGGACAAGGTTGCCACCCCTCTTCCCCATGCAGCCCTTTCTTCTCAGTGAAATCCTCATCTCACCTGCATGTCGCTTTCTTATCACAGCTCAAATAGCACAGTCTCAAATAAAACTCGCGAGGACGCGCTATCTAGGTTTGGGAACCTTCCCCCACAAGCCCATATTCTTTATGGGCTGTTTTATTTTCTTTCTAGTCGTTATCAAGATCTATTCATGCTTCATTTGCCACAGATTACTCCATTAGAAAACAATATTTTCTGTATGTCACATCTGACTGCTTCTCTACTATGAACATTCAATCTCGACTTTCGTTAAGGAAGGTCAAAGTTATTTGGAGGTATTTCTGGCCTGTCAGCAACTGTTTAACCAAGTCCTTTAAATAAAATTAGAGTGCTACTAATTTCTCCGCTGCTACCAAAAGGACTCAAAGTTCTATCACAGCTATAGAGCATAAGTACATGCCAGCGCCAATGGCTTCAGCATATCACAATTTGAAATAATTGTAATATTAACATGAAAAGGCAGTTCCTAACAAATCATTTACTTTAAGCTTATTTGAGCATCGACATTTCAAATTTACCTCCCTTCCAATATTATAAATGTGTTTTCAGCACAATTTAAAAAAAATGTATCCAACCCAAGGCCCACTACACTCAAATTCTCTAAATTAAAGTTAATTATCTGGGCTGAAAAGATAGTACAAGAATTAAGATGCATGCCAAGTCTGTTTGAACCCCAACACAAGGAAGGTCCCCCAAAAGTTAATTATTGGGAATCTAGGTCCAAGCAAGGAATCATTGGCTACTTAAAATCTATGTGAAAAATCACTGATTCACACTGAGTCGATGTGACAGTTTTAGTTCCTTAATCACATTTGCCATGTCACAAATGTTCAAGAATTTCACGATGTGCAGGACCATTATCATGGGCAAGCAGATAAAATACGTTTTCATCATCACAGAAAGTTCTGTCTGAAGGGACTGTCCTAGGACAGGAAGTAACTAGGAAGTAAAAGGCTCTCTGAGAACCCAGGATACCAAATGTTCATGTACTCTGATCAGCAGGGAAGCTCTACCAGGCCTTCTCCCTTCATCTATTTATTTCTATCTTATATTTATGTCTGTCCTGGCTATCTGGCTACTTGCCTACTAAATTTTTAAAAAGCAAGTTAGGAAAAGAAGCTGGGAATCCCCAGCACCACATAAGTAGAAAACAAACCCTAGAGGAAAAAAGGAGTATTAAGTTAGAGACAGAAGAGAGGGAGCCCTAAGGGAAAAGAATGTGATAAACAAATAAGATAGTTTAAAAAAGAAAAGAAAAGGAAAGAAAAGAAAAAGAAAAGGAAAGGAAAAAGGAAAGAAAGAAAACAAAAGAAAATAAAAGAAAATAAAAGAAAACAAAAGAAAATAAAAGAAAATAAAAAGAAAAGGAAATGAAAGGAAAGGAAAGGAAAGGAAAGGAAAGGAAAGGAAAGGAAAGGAAAGGAAAGAAAAGAAAAGAAAAGAAAAGAAAAGAAAAGAAAAGAAAAGAAAAGAAAAGAAAAGAAAAGAAAAGAAAAGAAAAGAAAAGAAAAGAAAAAAGAAGAAAGCCAGATGGCAGAGGTCGAAGATTCAAAGGGCTGGTGCCTATACTATGCATGATGGAGCCATGGGTTCAATCCCTACAACACAAGTTCCCTGAGCACTGCTTGAAGCAACTGCCAAGCACTGAGCCAGGAATAGCCCTTGAATAGTATGGGTGTGGCCCAAAGACAAATAGGAGAGGGACATGGCTGGAGCATGCTGGGTTCAATGCCCTGCGCCTCATGGTCCCCTGAGTACCACCACAGGATATATCCTGACTCTAATCCCAAAAATAGACAAACAAACAAACAAATAAATAACAAAGAACAAAACAAAACCAGGCAAATATTAAGTAATAAAAGACAGTAAGACAATACTAGCAAGAGTTCGTAAAATATTCCTCTTTTTTTTTTATTTTTCCTTTTGTTTTTTTTGGGTCACACCCGGCCATGCTCATGGGTGACTCCTGGCTCAGCGTTCAGCAATTGCTCCTGGTAGGCACCAGGGACCATATGGGATGCCGGGATTCAAACGACCATCTGTCCTGAATTGGCTGCTTGCCATGCACAACGCCCTACTGCTGTGCTATCTCTCCGGCCCCGAAATATTCCTCCTTTATAAACCTAAATGATAACTGTTAAAACTATTAAATATACGCTATTTCATTTTTATTTATTTACTTTTTTTGTTTTGTTTTGTTTTTGGGTCACACCGGCAGCACTCAGAAATCACTCCTGGCAGGTTCAGGCGACCAATGGGCTGCCAGGATTCGAACCACCGTCCTTCTGCATTCAAGGTCAACACCTATCTCCATGCTATCTCACCGGCCCCAAAGCTATTTTATTTTTTAATAAATTACGTAGTTACATAACGCACTTGAGGATTTATTTCCAAAATAAGAAAATCTTAAATGTCTGAGTGTTTAAGGAAGAGAAGACTTCCCCTTTACCTGACTAAAATAGTTGGTCTCCAAAAATAACTCATTTCTAAAATATACTACACAATTTAATTCGAGTGTTCAGTGTAGTAATACAACAATGTTGCTTTCGGAATAGACACCATCCTTCTGTTTAATGAACTATGGTTTATCCGTGTAATATAATTCTAGGTAACCTTTAAGAGTTGAGGAAGCTCTTTAAAATTCGGTTATAAAATAAGTCTTACTGATAAAAGGTTGCAAAAGATGTATAACACAGTACCTCTAAATTAAAGGCAGTGAAGGAAAAGAAAGAAAAAATTGGACATAAAAACCTACCACACATATTGCCTCCAGGGGGAAGAAAGAACTTCTGAGTATGTTCTGAAAGCCTGTCAGGAAAGCTAAGGAATGGTCTCTGTTCCAGGTGGAAGGCCAGGGCTGGTCCCTGCCACAGTCCGGAGATCAAGGATACTAGTTGTTTCCCAATAGCCTTTCTTTCCTTCTGCCTTAGTAACCTTCTCCACATTACCATATCCCCTAGGGGACAAGGCCTCTGTCTCTAACCTTCATCACTTAGGTGTGGTCCCAGGACTGAACTCCTCCACCAAGGAGATATTAGTAGAAATGTGTGTGGGATGATTCCTAGAAGGTTTGGGGGGGGGGGGAGGCTCTCTCCCCCTCCAAAGGTTTGGTGGAAAGGTGAGAATGAGGAGACTGCTTACCGCCCTTCTGGGCCACATGCCACAGACGGAGAAGACAAGAGGGTTAGGGGTCCTGCACCGACACCAACCCAAGTCCCCCTCACCTTGGGTCCACCTGCTCTAAAACTATAAATCCTCTTCTCATGCTAAAGATTTCTCTCTTCTCTTCTCTTCTCTTCTCTTCTCTTCTCTTCTCTTCTCTTCTCTTCTCTTCTCTTCTCTTCTCTTCTCTTCTCTCTCTCTCTCTCTCTCTCTCCCTCCCTCCCTCCCTCCCTCCCTCCCTCCCTCCCTCCCTCCCCCCCCCAGGGTAAAGAGAATTCAAGTGATTTTGAAATGTCTAAGCTGAAGTCTACTGGGCTTTACCCCTAAATATACTTCTCTAACTATTCCACACCAAAAGGCTAGAAATGAAAGTTTAACTTCACTCCTAATTCTAGTAAGAAGTTCTATATCCATCTAAGGACATAGATTTACATATATAATCTCCTCTTTGCCATGGTCTGTGAGAACAGTAATATCAATATCACAGGGACACTGTCACCCAAATAGGAGTAGGTTCATTATTTCATAGGTGGGAATTCTATATTACCATTATGATTACAACTCTAATATCCTTTTGATAAGTGTGAACCACAAAACAAACATCAGATAAAAACAACAGGCAAAAACTTGGGTTTGGGCCTAAGGGATCCTAAGAACTTGTCAGATCTCCTTTACCAACTTCTTCATTTCTTTGCTTTCAGAAAATACTACACCAAGAATTTCAGTTTCCTTCTTTAAAGCACTGGGATGGAGGTAGGGAAGGAATTGAGTGGTTTTAAGGAGAGAAAAAGAGTAAGAAAAGTTGCAAGCAATTAGTGGCTATAATGCATTTAAAATATGTAACCCTGCCTGAGCACTTCACAAGTTGTCACATTTTAAATAGATGCTAGCAATGTTTTTCTACAACTTATTCAAAAGAGAAAATACTAACCTCTCTCTCTCTCTCTCTCTCTCTCTCTCTCTCTCTCTCTCTCTCTCTCTCTCTCAGACTATTTATACTGAGTTGGTGCAATCTTATCATTTAAAAATCTTTGAAGAATAAGAATAAGACCCAGATCCACTGATGCAGGAAGATGATTTTAGCCTGTGCACTAAGGCGTAGACAGTATATTAGAAACATAAAAGGCTCCATCTTTGTGATTTGGGCACTTAAAAATGATCTAACTCCTCTAAAATGTGTTTTGAAGTCTGGAGAAAGGCAAAAGGAATTCTTTTCTTGGCCATTAACTCATCTTTGAGACAACTTCTGGCGACTGCTTTAATCCATATACACATTGTGCAGCAGTCACGCGCTGCACTGGGCCGCTCAACTCTGTCTTACTGTGGGATCCCACAGTACAGAACAGTGAGCAGCGCGCTTGAAGCAATGACTTTCACAGTCATGTAAGAGAAGTGCACCTTTGTCGAGATTAAAAATTAATAAAAGGCCTTTTATTCATTTCATATTTACTCAAAGGAAGGAAAGGAGGTCTCTTTCCTCCTCCTCTTCCATCTCCTTCTCCTTTTCCTCCTCCTCCTCCTCCTCCTCCTTCTCCCCTCCTCCTCTTCTTTGGGTGTCAGAGATTAAATGACAGGCAGACAGAAGCCAAGAATCTGCAGCACAATTCAAAGAACTCCAATCAGGATAATGGGAGTGTGGGAAACAAATGCAGACAGCTTGAGGGGTTGTGTTCCCCAAGATAATACCATTTTACAGAGCCAGACTGCTGGAGAGTTACAACTGCTCATCTTTCCTGGACGGGCCACTTATCTGAAAGTACACACTTGCTTGTCTTTCTGAACTGGCAGAAAATACTCAAATAACATCTTTGAAGAACATACTCCATGAACAGTCCACTCTAGACTGACTCAAGCTAGTCTGCTCTGGATAGCACCCATGGTTCTGGTATCAAAGCTCGATTCCTCCCCCCCCCCCCCCCCCCACGACCTCCAAGTCAGTATAGACTCAACTCTTCAGGTTAATTTTCAAGCGGTGACCACACTTTTAACAACATTAATGAATTCGGTAAGACGGACTCAAATCATTTCTGAAACAGTTTATTTTTAGTAAATATAACAGTCCCCCCTAGCATGGAAGCAACAGACAAGCCAACAATCTTGTGGCAAGAGATAACATCCTATTTATAGGCCTATCAGTTGCTCCTTGCTTAGGTTGTGACATAGTTTCCACTTTCAACCTGATTTGACCTTCCTGGACTCTTTGGGTCTCTAACCCTCTTTCAAGCCCAAGTCACCCTTATCTCCACAGAATACTTCACTTAAGCTACTAAGAAAGCAGTGAGGGAGTGGGGGGGGGGGGGAGCAGAAGGACACAGCTTCTTTCTCCAGAGTTTTAAGGTGACTTTCCGAAACATAAAAAAGGGAAGCGATGGGGCCTGAGCACGTGCTAGCCTAGGATGGACTGAGGTTCGATCCCCCAGCATCCAATATGGTCCCCCAAGCCAGGAGCGATTTCTGAGCGCAGAGCCAGGAGTAACTCCTGAGCATCACCGGGTGTGGCCCAAAAACCAAAAATAAATAAAGGAGAGAGGGAAGCACTGAGGTCTCCCCTCTGGTAAGCTGGGGGGTCAGAAATCAGACGACAATCTGCCATCACTAAGAAGGTTGTTCCTGGGCCGAAGAGATAGCATGAAGGTAAAGCGTTTGCCTTGCATGCCAAAGGTCGGTGATTCGAATGGTTCCCTGAGCCTGCCAGGAGTGGTTTCTGAGCATAGAGCCAGGAGTAATCCCTGAGCGCTGCCGGGTCTGACCCAAAAACTAAAAAAAAAAAAAAGAAGGTTCTTCCTGGGACTGGAGAGATAACATGGAGGTAAGTGTTTGCCTTGCATGCAGAAGGTCAGTGGTTCGAATCACGGTATCCCATATGGTCCCCTGAGCCTTACAGGAGCGATCTCTAAGCATAGAGCCTGAGCGTTGCCGGGTGTGACCCCCCCAAAAAACAAACAAACAAACAAACAAACAAACAAAAAGGCTCTTACACAAGGGAGTCGAAGGGACCCCCACTGAAGTCTTCATCTTTAACCTGGGGTGGTTTCCAGCTTTTAAAAGTCTAACAGGAGTGGGGGACTGGAGAGATAACACGGAGGTAGAGCATTGCCTTGCATGCAGGACGGTGGTTCGAATCCTGGCATCACATATGGTCCCCAGAGCCTGCCAGGAACAATTTCTGAGCGTAGAGCCAGGAGTCGCACTGCTGAGTGTGACCACCCCGCCCAAAAAAAAAGTCTAAGGGGAGGAAATGCCCAGAAGTTTCTAAGAGAAACTCCTGCGCTAAAAACTAAACAGAGAAGCAAAAGATCAATGTAAGGGAGACAATAGATGTGGCCCCTTCCCCAAAAAAGTTATGAGCTTCCTTGAGGGTTAAGAAGCTGCTACTCTAATACTGGTCCTTTCACATTAGCTGCAGGCATCTTCACCTGTGTGTTCCCGCATACACTCACACAAAATAGATTGATGAGTCTTTCTCTTTCCCCTTTCTCTACCCCACCTAGTCCAGGCCTGCCCCTATCCACAATTCTCAAAGGTGCAAGAACCCTACCCTACTTTGAACAAGGGAACCATTTTCATTGTTGTCCTTCATTCACCCCCTAGTCTGGATTTATTTCAAATTAACTTCTGAATCTAGTGCTCTGGGAACACTTAATCACTCGGGTCTCTGAACCTTAGGAAAACTTGCTCAGCCTGGTCTGAGTTTTTTGTTTATTGCTTGTTTGTTTTTAAAATCTTAAGCACATAGTGCCTTTTGATATTTTGTGTTTATTGATAGGTTCTGTAACCTGGCTTGGACTGTAAATTCGACTCAATTATGAGCTCCTAAGGGCAAAAGACCATGACTTATTCATCTCCGTATCGCCAGTGTCATGCCGAGTAGTTGGCAAATAACAGACACACAGTATAAACATTGCTGACATATTGGTTACACAGATCTGGTTGGCAGAAACACTGCAAGTAAGTAAACTTCTCTCACTGCAAACAACATAATTAGCAGACTTGAATCAGGAGTAATTCTTGAAAAGAGAAAGGGAGAAGAAAGTGGCTAGTCAGGAACATCAAGACAGCATTCCTGAAGTCTCATTATCACTCGCAGGTGCTGAGATGGAGACAGTTATTTAATGTAGTATTTTGTATTTTGTATCGGTATACAAAAAGGGATGTATAGGTATTGGTATTTCATATAGGTAGAGAGGTAGTATTTTGTTATCCTCCCCAATCAAGAAAATTCCAGTTGCTTTTTCCCATTGACTAGTACTTGCTCATCAGCTGAGCCCCAAATTCTTCAGTACTAATGAGTAAGTGTCATTTTCACTTACAACAGAAAGAGATGGACTTAAATTTTGTCAAGGTAGCTCCAACTAAACATCAATCAAAGTCATCTTGATGTAAAAGTTGGCAAAGACCTGAAAGCACTTTGCGTCAAATCTTTTCAACGGTGAAATTTGGCATCTGAAAGAGTACTCCCCTTTTCAGAAGATAGTGAGTGTGTGGGTTTTCAGAGTGCCTGAAGCTGAGGCATGGGCATGAACATTCCATGAACTTCTCCAGAGGAGCTCAGGCCAGAACCTGCAGGCATCACAGCCCTAAACCCAATTGCCACATCACCACTGACCTTGAGCAAGCATCTCAATCATTTATCCTTTGTTCCTGCATTTTGATGAAATAGTTTAGAATTTAACAAAAGCTATAATAAGTGATAGGCAATAAAATACTATTATGTATAGATATGCTAATTGTCTTTTTTTTCTTAAACCCATGCCAAAAGACAAAAAAAAAATGTTCCTTGCAAATCTGACAATATAGGGTGACTATTCTACTTATTTTTGGGTTCTTTTTGGGGAGGTTGGGGATCACACCCAGTTCTGCTCAGGGATTACTCCCAGCTCTGTGCTCAGATCACTCCTAGTTGCTGGGGACTAGAACCTGGATTGTTTGCATGTGAGACAAACTGTGATCATATCTCTCTGGCCCCTATAATTTATTTTCAAATTGATAGAAATATAGCATAGATAATTACTCATTGAAAGAAAGCTATTTTCTCAGCAAGTTGAAAAGTAAATTCTAAAGGGGCCGGAGAGATAGCATGGAGGTAAGGTGTTTGCCTTGCATGCAGAAGGTCGGTGGTTTGAATCCCAGCATCCCATATGGTCCAACTCAGCCTGCCAGGAGCAATTTCTGAGCATAGAACCAGGAGTAACCCCTGAGCGCTGCCGGGTGTGACCCAAAAAAAAAAAAAAAAAGGGCCCGGAGAGATAGCACAGTGGCGTTTGCCTTGCAAGCAGCCGATCCAGGACCAAAGGTGGTTGGTTCGAATCCCGGTGTCCCAATTGGTCCCATGTGCCTGCCAGGAGCTATTCCTGAGCAAACAGCCAGGAGTAACCCCTGAGCACCGTCGGGTGTGATCCAAAAACCAAAAAAAAAAAAAAAAAAAAAAAGAATTTTCCCCTCAAGCTCTCATTTCACTCAGTTCTCCCTTAAATCAAAGATACTTAAGTCTGACCATTGTGAATGAAAGAGAGAAAGAAGAGATCATGTAAGCAGCTACAGAACATAGGGGAAGGGTGCTTAGATGGGGGAGGGCTGTCTCTAAACCTTGCCTAAGGTGGAGAAAGAATAATTAATTGCTCAGGACACCCTCTCACTACTTTGGGGAGAGACCCTGTACCTGCTCCCTCACCTGCTCTAGTCACAGTGAAGGAGAGCAGGGCTGAGAAAGGCCACCATTAAATGCTAATAAGGGGTTAAAGCTTTCAGAGCACAGGAATGAAAGTGTTGGAAGGACTCTGGGGCTTTTAGAGCCAGCCCCGTGGAATGGAATGGAAGAGTGTCTGGGCATTGCAGCCAGATGGGCCCTTCTCGCTTTCTGACCTTGGGCAAGTTGGACAGCCTCTGGAGCCTTCCCTTCTTTGTCTATAAAACTGGGGAACAGCCTCGGCCCTGCAGGCGGTTAAGTGTGAACCTTGAGCTGCTTCAAAGGACACACTCCGGCAAGTTCTATGCCTTTCCACCAACCTCAAAATGCCCATGACCAGCGTTTATCGCTCTACATTCAATGTCTGCTTCTCTCTTTTCCCTGCCTTCTTACTTAACTGAGAGGGAAGTGAGCCCACGTAGGGAAAGCAACTTTCCCAAGGTCACAGTGCTAGAGCCTGGCAGCATGAGGGCTTAAAAGCAGCCTCTCAGCTTCTATGAGCTGCACCTTGTCTCATTAGGGAACATTCCCTTGGGGATCGCCCTAAGCTGGAGCTTAACAGTATGTGAGCTCAAAGAGACAAGCAAACCAGAGAACCAGCTCCATGCAATTGCCAACTGCTCCCCGTAATTCAGACACCCAAGAGTTAAAGCGCTGGGCCTCAGCTCAGGCTCCTGAGAGCTCTCTGGCTGCGGTTGGACTGTCTCCTGATGGGAGGAGGCCAGAGAGGCACCGAAATCCATTCCTCGGCATGATTGGTCAGTTCCCAAAGGGGTGGGGACGAGGAAGGGGAGAAGAATGTCACCCCATCCCCACGGGTAAACAACAAGCAGGAGCATCTGTTCAGGTTTTCAACTGAATCTGCACAATACAGCTCAACAATCCACCACCAAATGCAGAGGTCCACAACCTCTGGCCTTCCCGGAAAAGAGCGCCCTTGTTCTTTAATGAGCAGGTTCTTTGTAATACAATCTGGATGAACACATGCAAAGGGCAGTTGAATGTTCCTCCCTGAACCAATTTAGAACCCAGCTTGGGCTCTAGGTGCCGGGAAATCCACACCATTGAGTACCCCATCCCTTGCCTTCTGGGGAAAGAACCAGTCTGCTCTGGGCTCTGCCCTTTTTCTTCAGATGCCGCCATTACCAAAAAAGCCCATCGTATTCCTTCCTTCAAGACCAGCCCTCTCCTTTTTGCAAAGGGGTTTCTTATTGCAAGATGTAGCTTTCTTATTGCAAGATGCAGTGGTGCAGAGTGCAGGACGGGTGTCAGAAGAGAGAAGGCAAGTCCACTGTGAAGTCTGCCTAAGTCAACGCCAGGGCAGGCCATTTGACTAAAAGTAGTTGAGGCTGTGCCCATGGAGCCTAACTACCTTCTTTCTCCTTGGGTACTTGCTGGAAATGTTTGTCTCCATTGGGTCTTGGAATCCCTCACTATGACTTTTTTGCATGCAGAAGCTTCTCTCTCCCATTTCAAGGACAGACAGAATATATCAGTGTGAAACAGAGATGAGGAGTTTTCCAGTCCTGCTTTCCCTCCGTAGGACCACAACTGAATTCTAAAACCCTGGGGCTGAAATCCAGATGGGAGGCGAGAAAAACTAAAATAAAACCAAAGTGAAAGTCTCCTAGGACATGACTAAAACCTGAGGATCTTTAAAAGCCAAATCAGTCTAAGTACTGGAGCTGGAGAGATGACAGCACAGCCGGTAGGGCACTTGCCTTGCATGCAGCAATCTGGGATTCAATCCTCAGCATCCCCGAAATTTTCCAAATATTAACTCATCTGAGCCTGCCAGGAGTGATTCCTGAGTGCAAAACCAGGAGTAAACTTTGAGCATTTTGGTGTGATACCCCCACGACCATCCAAAAAATAAAAAATAAAAAGCCCCACAAACAAGCCAATCAGTCTAAATATCAATGAGTCTGCCCCAGTATAGACACCAGAACAATCCAGGGCTGCTAAGCAGGCTCTGGCTCAGGAACTGTGTAGTCCAGGAATGATAAATCAAGTCAAGATCACTGAGCGGTTCAACAGCAAAGGCTCCCCTATACCAGGCTAAAGTTGATCAGAATGTGGTTCCTTCCATTCCCCTGCCCGTTTCTGACTTATAACCCCCAAAACCAAGTTTACTAAGAATCCATGACACCACCCAGTGCCCTTTGCAGAAACAGATGTCTCCTTTGTACATCCTAAGGACCACATGTGTGTGACTCAGCAAGTCCACTCCTCGAGGAGGTGTCATGGTCAGGAACAGGCCTCCTGAGCACCTATTCCACCACTTTTTAGCTCTGCGACCTCTCCAAGGCCTGGATTCTTCACCGGTCACTACGGCTCCCCACACCCACCTTAAGGAGAGAACTGCTAGGGGGCACAGAGACAGGACTCAAGTCCCGTACAGCACATGCTTTGAACATGCAAGGCCCTACGATCAATCTCTGGAATGCATGGGGCTCCCCAGACAACCAGGGCGTGGACTTGATTAAAAATTCAAGCAGGGGCTGGAGTAAAACCACACCAAATAGGGCTGTTGCCTTAAACACGGCCAATCAGGCTTTGATCCCCGACATTCCGTATGGTCCTCTGAGCCTGCCAGGAGTAATTTCTGAGAGCAGAGCCAGGAATAACCCCCTGAGTATTGCCAGGTGTATCCCCAAAGCAAATCAAATCAACACAAAACAAAACAAAACAAAAAGAATTCAAGCAAATAGAAGAATAATGGATAATTGAAGGTGGTGTGTTTGTGTGTGTGCTTGGCAGACCAGTTGGTACACAGTCAACATTAGGTAAACTGTGGCTGTCACTGTACAATATTGATGACAACTAGGAGCCAGAGAGATAGCATAGCAGTTGGGCGTTTGCCTTGCAAGTGGCCAATCCAGGACCAACGGTGGTTCGAATCCTGGCATCCTATATGGTCCCCTGAGCCTGCCAGAGGTGATTTCTGAGTGCAAAGCCAGGAGTAACCCCTGAGCGTTGCGGTGTGACCCCAAAACCAAACCAAAACCAAAACAAACCAAAACAAACAACAACAAAACAAAACAAAAAACCAACATTGATGACAACTATAAAGCATGCCCTGCCCATGGCTGATTCCCAGCACCTCACATTGTTCCCTGAGCATCTGGGTGCAGCCCTAAAAGCCACCAAGCACAACAGGGATAGTCTGGGTAACCCAGAAGCATCACAACCTTGGCCCTTCTCATTGACCCACCCAGCCTGGCTGGTGGAGAATTGCTAGGAGAGGTGCTAGGGTCTCTGACACACTTCCTGGGAAGAGTACCCAGCACCAAGGAGGGAAATAATGAATCTGAAATAATACTGCCTGCTGACACCTTCATCTTCCCCATCAATGGCAAGAATGAACACTGAATATGCCCCAGCACTCTATTTCCAACCCTAGGTGAGTGGGTCTGAAGCAAGGTTGCCAGGCAAATTAATAAATCAAGACAGAGGGCCGGAGCAGCAGCGCAAGAGGTAGGGCATCTGCCTTGCACACACTAACCTAG
The DNA here is from genome assembly GCF_024139225.1 of Suncus etruscus. Taxonomy (NCBI): domain Eukaryota; kingdom Metazoa; phylum Chordata; class Mammalia; order Eulipotyphla; family Soricidae; genus Suncus; species Suncus etruscus. The sequence continues at coordinate 8,300,350 of NC_064851.1, read as the reverse complement.
GATGGACTGCGGTTCGATCCCCCAGTGCCCGTTGGTCTCCCCAAGCCAGGAGTGATTTCTGAGTACATAGCCAGGAGTAACCCCTGAGCGTTACCAGGTATGCCCCCCCCCATCCTCCCCAAAAAAAACCTCAAGACAGTCATGAGGGAGAAAATCATGGAGTTGGGTGGCTTCTCGCTTCTCGGGTCTCTGAGCCCACCAAACCAAAACTTCTCTCTATTGACCGTTCAAATCCCAATGGGAGAGGGAGGGTTGAGTGAGAGACCAAAGTACCTATAAGCTGATCTAGATGGATATAGATAGATCTAGATTAGTCTACATGGACTTTTACATTCAATGGGATAGTTAGTTGAAAAGCGAAGAGGAGGTTGGGGAAGGCCTTTGTTTTGGGTAAAAGCTGGGTGTTCCAACAGAACCAAGCAAGGAAGCACCAGGAAGCTATGGGGCACCTGGAAGGGATCATATTTGCTTGCTAATGGAGCACTGTTAAGTATTCCCTGAAGAACCCAGAGTGCAAAAGCCTGAGAGTTGGCCTTCATTCCCAACAGAGGAAAGAACCCGTGTGTTTCCAGTCAACTGATCAGGACCCAAAATCGGGGTGACATCTCCACTGAACAACTCCCATCTTCAGAAATACTCGATGGTAGGTACATCAACTGCCAGTAGGTACATCACAAACTGGTAAATAACTTGAGAGAAGACCCTCTGGGGACTCAGAGCTGCAGCAACCAAGGGAAATGGACCCAGATTAGATCGGCAAAGTCTCCGATTGCACGGGAGACATTGTGGAGGGCAAAGACACCGTGCAACAACAGACAAGCCTTGCACAATGCACTCCCTGAATGCTGCGCGTGTTCAACTTGGCAGGGCTGTCTCTCTGCCAGGAAGGGCTCACAGAGCGGCAGATCCCTGAGCCCAGTGGCGATCCTCCTAGAAAGCTGGATGGGTCTATTTTGTCCACAATTGAACATACCTGTATTTTATTTTTTGAGGTTTGAGGCACAGCTAGGGTGCTCAGGGCTTACTCCTGGCTCTGTGCTCAGGGATCATTGCTAGTAGTGCTGGGGAGAAGACATATACAGTGCTGAGGATTGAACCATGGTTGGCCACTTGCAAGGCAAGTAAGCACCTTATGCCCCATGCAAGAACTTCTTCCTTGGCTGACTGTAGTGTAAGTCTCATCCCCCAGTCTCTGAGGGTTTGGGGAATGCAGGTCTGGAAGCAACACTGACACAGCAAATAACCCACACAAAGTTGTAGAGATAGACAGGTTCAGGAAAACTTCCACCATGAGCTATCCGCTAGCTGGAAAAGATACTGGCAGGCAGACAGATTAGCTGTGTAATGGAAATCGAAAGCAGTTTCTCTGACTCGAGGTCTTTATTAGGAAGAGAAGGACCAACCCCATGGGTGGAGAACAGGTAGGGGTAGGGGACCAATCTAGAGGCACTTTCCAGTCCATGAGTGACAAACACAAGCAAAGAAGAATTATCCTGAAGAGGGTAAGAACCGGTTGCTCCAACAGCCCTTTCCCTTCATCTTATGTTTACCTATAAAATACATGCGTCAAGTAACACATCCCAGAATGGAACATTAGTTAGCAGAAAGGAATAAAACAGGAATGGTTGGCACAACATGAAGAAAGAGTAAAGCACTGTGCTTGCTCAGTGAAAGTAGCCAGACACAAAGGACCACATGTTGTATGGAGTCCATTTGTCTGAAGCATCCAGAACAGGCTTGTCTACAGAGCAAACAGGAACTCACATTAGCCCGGGGCCTCTGAGTCAGGGAAGATAACAGAAATAATGACTAAGGGCTTCTGATGGAGGGTGATGTTCAAAAATTGATTGTGGTAATGGTTTAACTACTCTGTGAAAATGTCCAAAGCCATTGATTTGTAGACTTTAAATATCAGTGCTCCATAGCAGGAGCCATATGCTGCCCCCAACAACCCCTGAATGTCTCCCAGGACATTCCAAGGAGTCAATAAGTACAAATCACTTAAATGCAGGGTGACAGCATGAGACCAGGAGTCAACTAGTAGGAGTGGGTCTGGGGGGGTAAGGGTGGGGGGACAGGAAGATAACCAGGTTGGCTGGGGCCACAGATGGAAAAAGGATGAGCTTCAAAGAAGTGACCTGAGGCAGGAAAAGTGGCTTTGAATTACTGGGTGAAGCATTTGCTTGGCTTGCACAAGATCCCAAATCTAAACCCAGCATGGCAAGGCCTCCCAAACACCCCTGAATAGTCCTGATAGCTGCCAGAACCACTGGGCCCGAGCATTGGAGCTGGAGCGTTAGACCTGAACTATGGAGCCTAGAGTAGGCCCCAAGCCTGGCCATCACTGCAAGGGGTGTGGGGCGTCGGCTCCTATGCAAACAATGGGTGGACTGTACAGTATTAGATTCTCTCTCAGCAGCTGTTTAAAATGCCTCTAAGGTTTACAACCGTTAGAAGGGGAAATTTTATGAGGAGAGTTGAGTGGGGCCCTGCCAGTTTCCAAACACCTGCCCTCATTCCTTCCTCTCCAGGACTCTGCTGGCCATCCCACCCCAGGCGCCCTGCAGTTAATAGCTTCCATCACACCTAGCCCCTGGACAACAACTGGACTGGCCCCAGTGGGGGGGGGGGGTGTTAAAGCTCTATCTGGGTGGTGGTTGGGGGGGGAATGTCCCTCCACACCTGATTTCCCTGGCCTTGAAGAAACAGAACAATTACTCCCCAAATGTCAGCAGATACTGAAGACCTGCCTGCTGCAGTTGTGAAAAAAGGAAATGAAAACAAAACATTTTCAAGAGAGAAAGTCAAAACAAGGAAATGAAGAGAAATGAGACTCCAGAAAGCAGGAGTTTCCACAAATCTAAATTTTGATCAAACCTCTTAGCCAAGTTGCTCTAAGTCTCAATTTCCACTTCGGAAAAAAAGGAAGTCGCCACACACACACAAAGGCACATGGTTCCTACAATAATTAAGGGGGAATCTATATAAGTGATGATTATGGCCCGACACAGGGAATTAATACTTATCACTTATAAGCACCTTTGACACGTCATCTAAAAGGTCACCTTCGTGCCTTTTTTTGTTTTGTTTCGTGTCACACCCGGCGGCACTCAGGGGTTACTCCTGGCAGGCTCCGGGGACCATATGGGATACTGGGATTCGAGGCACCGTCCTTCTGCATGCAAGGCAAACACCTTACCTCCATGCTATCTCTCCCGCCCCACCTTCATGTCTTAAAGAGCAATGAAGGCAGGACACTGGCACCATCCAATTGTTTATTATTTATTATTGTTTTTCTGACAACTTGACTTATCTTGCTCACAGATTCCCCATGTGCTCATCAAATTCTTCTATTGTCAACCCTCAATTTCATTTCTCTGTTTCTGAGATGATTTTTAACCTAGAACATTAGGCTTAATATTGCCTTTCTGCACCATGTTCCTTTCTGAACCATAATTCACATTGTCACCCATAATTATGAGATTTGAGCAAACACGGGGTAAATTCAATTGTTTAACAGAATAGCACAGAACTCCACATCAGTATCTTAGTCCTCTTCCTTCTTAAAGCACATTAGGGAACCGAAACAATGTCACTGCCCCCCGGGGGGTGGGGGGGCTCAGAGAGCTGTAGCTCATACTTAGCATTTGGGAACACAGTGCTTGCTTGATCCTTGGTACCACATTGTTCCCGAGCACTCAGGAGTAGCCCCTGAGCATGGCTGGTGTGGCCCTTCCATGCCAAACCAAACCACGTAGGTGGTTTACAAAATTTAGGATGGAAAATTAGAAGGGATTATGAAGCAGCCAGAACAATGACATCTTAGAAATACTAGCACAAAACCATGTATCTAATAGAATAATAAGGTAGTAGGTATATACTATAAAAATGTATATACTATAGTGGCATTTTTGTAAGAAATCATAAAATGTGCCCATGCAAACATATTTGCCTAGAAAAATGACTAGGGCAACAAAATTAAAAGTTCAGATACAGTTAAATATATGAAAGACAATTTTATTTGATTCTTTCAGTCTGTTACTATTTTCTAAATTTTCTTTGATGAATCTGTTTTAATTTTAAAATTAAAATTTTACGGGGCCGGAGAGATAGCACAGCGGTAAGGCGTTTGCCTTACATGTGGAAGGTCGCTGGTTCAAATCCCGGCATCCCATATGGTCCCCCGAGCCTGCCAGGGGTGATTTCTGAGCATAAAGCCAGGAATAACCCCTGAGCATTGCCAGGTGTGACCCAAAAAAAAAAAAAAATTAAAATTTTACACTTTACACTTCTTTACACCTCCTTAGCAGGACTCAAATTCCTACTGTGCCATTTATCCTGGGTGACTTTGACAGTCACTGCAGCCTTCTAGGGCTGGCATTTCCATTTGGAAAGCAACGGAATGCTTTGGGTATAATAGATGGTTGGAACGTGGTCTTTAGTATGTCTCGGTGTCCTTCCTCTCATGCCTTTCAACTTGAGGGTGTCCCAGAATCACCTGCAGAGTATGATGGAACAGAGGGGCAGTTCTCATCCCTGGAATCTGAGGAGCAGGAAGAGGGGCCAGAAAATGGAATGAGTTCACAGGTGATGCGACTGAGTAGGGTCTGGGCCCCACAATTGGAGGGTTACTGTTCAGGGCAGTAAGAAAAGTGTCTTCCAAGAATGATAGTACATTGGGTAGGGCGCTTGCCTTGTACATGGCTAACCTGAGTTTGATCCTTGGCATTCCATATGGCCTCCCCGGGTACTACCAGGAGTAATTCTTACGTGCAGTCAGGAGTAACCGCTGAGCATATTGCTGAGTATGCCCCAAAACAAAACCAAAACCAAAGTGTGTGTCTTCCTCCGTAGCTATGCCAACAGTAAGTACTCTTGCAGAATGATAAAATTTCAGAAACATATGTGCTCCCTGAAGACGGAATTAAGTCAGAGTCTGAGACTGCACATTCACCCTAAAGTCCAGACTTTACAGGGTGGGCGGATTCACTCTGAGACAAGAAACTGGTTTTCCACTTAAGGTAAAAGCAAGTAGCAATGACTAGGGATGCCTTTAGAATAGCTAACTTCGATTAGGAATAGAACAGAATTTAGACTAGCTGTCCTACTCTCCTATTAGAATAGCTGACTTCTAATGGGAGAAAAGGCCTGAGTGTGTGCACAGATCAGACAGAAGACAAGGGACTGATAAGGTGTGAGGGACTGCACGCAAGGGGGCTCTGCACCAATGTGGGGAGAAGAGCGGCGCCTGCCCCAGGCACTTCCCGTCCCAGGCACTGCTTTGCTCCGGGTGCCCTCTGTTGACAAAAGCCGACATAACCTCGGGCTCCGCCGCTTGCTGCCTTTCCTCCTCCCTCCCCGGGAGAGCCTACTAGTGTGACTCAGATATGAGGAAAGGTTTCCAGTTAGGAAATTTTCCTGATGGAAAAGCAGCCCACACAGAATCCAGAGAGACCTTTTTCCAAACTCCCAGTGAAGTTGGTCCCTTTTTCTTTGAATCTGCAGGTTCCGTTCAAACAAGTTAACTGCTTCGAGGTGAAATAACAACAAAAAAGAAGCAGACAGCATCATTATCTATGGTGAAGTTAAAGCCATCCACTTTATTTCAGAAATAGCAAACATGAAGATGTTGGGAACAAATGGCTTTTGCAAATAATCTCCAATACCATGTGAAATTTTTGTTTGTTTGTTTGAGGTTTCTTTTTGGTTTTCGGGCCACACCTGGTGGCTCTCAGGTGTTATTCCTGGCTATCTGCTCAGAAATAGCTCCTAACAGGCACCGGGGACCATATGGGATGCCGGGATTCTAACCAACCACCTTACGTTCTGGGTCGGCTGCTTGCAAGGCAAACGCCGCTGTGCTATCTCTCCGGCCCGTTTGAGGGTTTTTTTTGGGAGGAGGGGGTCATCACACCAGCAGCGCTCAGGGGTTACTCCTGGCTCTAAGCTCAGAAATTGCTCCTGGCAGGATTGAGGGACCCTATGGAATGCCGGGATTCGAACCACCGCCCTTCTGCAATACAAGGCAAACACCCTACCTCCATGCTATCTCTCCGGCCCTTAAAATTTTTATTTTTAAAAAACTAAGTGAAGTACCCAAGAGTTTTTACAGCTGGAAACTAGTTACAGCACTATTCCAGATAACTAAAAGGGGATTGAGAGAAATGGTATTGACTTCAGATGTTTGCCTGGTATGTGGCTGACCCAGGGTCAATACTCAACACTGGATACTGTTCCCCAAGCACTCCAGGAATGGTCCATGAGCATAGAGTCAAGATGAAGCCACTTATGGCCTCCCTGGAAAAAGGAAAAAGTGAAAGGAGAATTTTAGACTGGCAGAGACCTTTACTATTATTATCTCTGACTTCCTAATTTTGGAGGCCACACCTAACTGTGCTCAAAGTTTACTCCTGGCTCTGTGTTCAGGAATCACTCCTGGTGGGCTTAGGGGACCATGTGGGGTGCTAGAGACCAAATCTGAGTCAGCTGCCTGCAAGCCAAGTGCCTATCGCTCTGACCCCAAACTTCCTCATTTTCATTAGGAAACTGAAGGGCTCACGGAGGTGAAATGACACACAAAGCCACAAAGTCAGTGGTAAAGCCAAGTTTCCTGGCTCCCAGAGAGACTCAAGTCTTTCCACTCTCTTCTTCTCTATTTAGAAATCTTTTTTTCCACTGCCAGTAAAGAAACAATGAAGAGGTAACAATTCCTGGAGAGAAGGAGAGGAGAGGGGGAAAATAACCTTTTTCAACTGCACAAAAGCAAGTCTTTTCTGAACAGCGATACTTCCTGAAAAGGCATCCGTTTTAAACATTAAAATGACTCTGTATTGACCATCAACCAAATCAGGAACTGGCGGACCTTGGCCCACAGGCCACATTTAGACTCTACTCAGGGGTCTCAAACTCAATTTACCTGGGGGTCGCAGGAGGCAAAGTCGGGGTGATCCTTGAGCGCAAAGTCAGTAGTTAGCCTTGAGCATTGGGGGGTGTGACCCAAACAACTAAAACAAAACAAAACAAAAAAAGATTCCTCTAGGGCAGGGCCACAAAATGTTGTACGGAGGGCCATTTGTGGACCACGGGCAGTGAGTTTGAGACCCCTGCGTGGTCTGCGAGTTGCACAACCAGGTTATAGATCAGAAGATGATTTTAAACCTTCTAGTGGCTGGAAAACACCGAAAGCATGCTTCCTGCTGCTGTGTGGATGTGGATATGCGGCGAGTCTCCAGGGAGCAATGTCTACAGGTGACTTTGCACCAGGACTCAGCCCCACTCATTCACTCACAAGTCCGCCTGGGCTCTAGCCACATTTCTAGCAGCGACAATGAGTGGCCACGAAACTAGTGTATTCGCTTCTGAACCTTTGTTCTGCACTATCACAAAATGTGCTGTGATCTTTAACATCATTTAAGTGGGCCCCTGTGGAGGGCCAATGAGTAGAAAGCCCCCACCACCCTAAGGGTCCCTTTCCTCCCTCTCTCACTCAACAGCACTCACTACATGTGAGCCTCTGGCATAAGCTGCACTTATGAACTGTGAGTGATCCTAGAAAGCACAATCCATCTCACAAATGAGGAACCGAGCCTGAGAGAGGCTGGATTGAAATTCTGATTGGAGAATTTCAATCCATATCTATCTAACCACCAAGTTCTCTGATCATTCTCCAGAGGTTTTCAAACTCTCGGGGAGGGGTAGGGGGGAGGAAACCCAGAGAGTCAAGTCTCAGGCCTCTCACTTCCATTCTTCATACACTAGACCATGTCAGTGTACTTGTCTGAAAGAGGGAACATATTAAAACTTTCAGACTAGTGCTAAATTTAACCCCCAGGGATGGAGCTCAATAGTAAACTGTCTGCCAGACATAATTTTTTTTCCAATCAGATGGTCAGTTTACATCATCAAAACAAAACCAGGAACTTGGTATGGTGGGCGTCCTCCACACCGAGCAGTGCTGAGAGCTTATTCTTGGCTCTGCATTCAGAATCATCCCTGGTGAGCTTGTGGTATGAGGGACTGAACCTGGATCAGCTGCATCCAAGGCAAGTGCCCTACCCGCTGTTCTATAGCTCCAGCCCCAGATTACTTTTTATTACTACCTTAAGTAAATAGCTTCCAACACTGGGGATCTACATTTCTTCAATGGGACTAAAACCCTCTAGGTACAGAGTGCAGCCTTGCAGAAAATATATAAGAAGGGATATGCAGGTGCAGGAAAACTATATACTGAAACCAATCATGTGGATGCCTCATTCTTTCCATAAGGTGGAGAGGGGGCAAATAAGGAATAAATTTTGCTATTAAAGAAAATTAAAATATGCAGGAACTCTGAAGAGGGCTCAAAGAGCTGAGTGCAGGCTTTGCATTTGGGCGCCTTTTTTATTTTTATTTTTTTAATTTTTTTTAGTTTTGGCCACCTTGTAGCCTCCTCCCCGCTCCCAGCCCCAGCAGCTAGCACTACCCAGGAACACAATGACAAACAACAAAAATTTAAGTGGGAGAGTAAAAGTCAAAACAAGCACAAGCAAACATCATAAACTTCTAAATCTACCACATTTACATTTAAAAGTCGACCTCACCAATTAACAGCTGAATACATAGCCTTGGGGAATGAGTTTGAATAGCTTTAAGCCCAGGCTTCCTCAGTTGCAAATGGAAAGAAAGGCTCTCTTTCCAGGGCTGGCCCTGTTCAATCCTCTTTTTCTCCCACCCACTTGTGAGTCTGAAATTAAGACTCGCCTGCTAGAATTAATGTAGCTTTCCCTCCCTGTACTAGTTCCAAAATAACAGAAACCAAGTGTCAGATGCTTCTTGATCTTTAAGATGATTCAAAGAGGCACGTGATACCATAAAGCATAAACAAGAAAGCATAAGCTAAAGGGGATTCCAAGGAATAATGAGACCCCCAAAAACAGGTGGAACAGGCAATCCCCTGCCTGTTCCATAATTCAGCAAGGATATTTACTGAGCACCTAGGAGTCTTCTCTGGCTGCCTGAAATGACAGACTTACATTTAATATCCACTTGACCAAACCCATTAAGCTTGTAAGAGGAACGCCTTTACAAAAGATCAGATATCTAGCTTAAGAATTAATTTTTCATATAGCTCTGGCAAGCAAAGGCAACGAAAACCTTGTGAAAATACGAACTAAGCTTTTATCTATAACAGTCATCTCTACAGTTCAAGGAGGCAGGGGCTGGAACGAGAGTATAGCAGTGGGTAGGGTGCTTGTCTTGCACGCCACAGACCCAGGCTTTACCTCAACATTCCATATGGTCCCCATGAGCACTGCCAGGTGATTTGTGAGCTCAGAGCCAGGAATAATGTCTGAGCATTGCCATATGTGGCCCAAATTAAAAAAAAAAAAAGGTTGAAGATGAGCTTACATATTAATTTCATATTTCCAACTTCCTACTGGACACTATAAAAATACTCAAGAATATGGATAGGAATAGAGGGTCCTGCATTTGTGGTTACACCTATCTGTTATGGCATCACTAGTACTGCAGTATCATTACACAGTGCAAGAGTGCACTTTGGGACTTGGTGGAAGGTAACTTTGTTCCAAAGAAGTGCATCAGGCAAGACTTCATGAAGGAGAGAGGTAGCATGTGAAGCAGGATTGAAACGATGGGCAGTACTTAACATGGAAAATACTGTGGGGGGGGGGGATCCTAACTGAAACTTCTACCTGAGTCTGAAGCTCTCCCTGAAGCCCTACTCTACTCTGTGCATGCTGAGCACCTAATATGGAACAAGAAATAGGACTGAGCTGAATTATAAAGGCCTTGAACAGCCACTGAGGGTCAAGAAACCTGAGTGAGATCAGAGCTATGCCTTTGCAGAAATGCAGTCAAAAAGAACTTGCTGAAATTATTTTCTGGTGGTACCCAAATGTCTGACACTAGACTCATTACAACATTTGCCCGTCCCTCTAAATCAACACTAAATCAGTCCAGCATGATGGTATGCAATTAATGCTAGTAAGAGCATAAAAATACTTCATTCATTATTGAATGCTTAATGAGGTTGTTGACTATGAGAATTTGCCCTCATGTTCTACTGAACTAGCTGATTTCATTCTACATCATCTGCCTGGGTTGCCGAGTGAAAAGCTAGAGATGGAGGATATGATCAAAGTTCTTCAAAAAACCTCACAGAACGGTAGCCAATGCTGTTTGAGAAGACCATCTGCTGCGGGCGGCACTGATCATCCTGGGAAGAGCGACCTCCTTATATATTTTTGTGGCCCTAAGAAATTCGAGGCAGAAGAATATCTTAATTCCAAAACTTAAAATCCTTTTAATTTCTGTTTGTAAACAATCCAAGTGATAAGTCATCTTTGTTCAGAGAATTCTCTTCTTGGATGGATGGCTATGTCAAGTCTCTCATTACAAACCAAATCAAGTACCTATGTGTAGAGTCCTGTCTGGAAGGCCCCATTTGCAAAATACTTGATACACAATGGATCCAATACAAACTGTCCCAATAGTCTAAAGTCACAGCAATCCTAAATTGAAGAGAAAAAGAGGCCAAATCGTGGCAAGAAATTAAAAGGTGATATAAAAGTATGGCTATGATAGGGGCCAAAGAGAGCACTGTGGGTAGGATGGTTACCTTGCATATAGCCACCTCTGCACATGGTCAACTTGGGTTTGATCTCATCAGGAGTGACTACTGAGTGAAAAGCAGGAGTGGCCCGAACATTTCCAATTCCTCCACTGCCCTTCTTCAAAACAACAACAACAACAACAACAAAAGCCTGGATGCCTGGATGTGACAATAAATCCAAGAACAGAGGAGAGATCAGAAGAAAGACCTACCATTCTCTTCTATGCACTGGCTCCAACACTCATCTACCCAGCACTCCTGGGAGGAGTGATAAAAGCTGCCATTGTTTCCACATGAAGTGTGTTACTCAAGAAGCACAAAGTCCAACCAAGTAGAGCCTAAAGTGCCCGTAAGGAAAGAGACTGAAAGCAAGGCTGAGAGACCAGAAGAAACTTCTAGATGACATGAGAAACTACAGGAGAGAGAGAGAGAGAAAGGTAAGTGTAACATCACATCAACCAGTTAATCACCCTTGATCTAGGAAAACGATGATAATGTAATCCTTAGAGAGAAGGTAAATGTGATCCTCATTTTCAGAAGAGAAAATGGAACCTTGGAGAAATCAAATTCTTCACTGAAAGTCTTCCCATCATTTCCCCAACCAACTGGATTTGAACCTTATGGAAATGCTCATCCAGACAACCTGCTAAATGAGTTCCAATGGTTAGAGGCAATTAGGAAAGATCTCATAAAGGAGGTTAAGTTGTGGCCGGGATACTTAGGAGTCTGTTTGGAAAATGAGAGGCATTTCCAGCAAAAAGGCACTGACAAGGGACTGGAGTGGTAGCACAGTGGCAGGCTGTTTGTCATGCACGCAGCTGACCCAGGACGGACACGTGTTCAATTCCCAATATGGTCCCTCAAGCCAGGAACAATTTCTGAGCACAGAGCCAGGAGTAACCTCTGAGCGCTGTTGGGTGTGGCCCAACACCCCCCCCCCAAAGGCACCGAGAAGAGATAAATATTCAGAACAAATATTTGAAGAAATGTGAAGAGACAGAGACACACAGAGTAGAAAAGACACACACGCAACACGAGTCACAAGGAGCAAGCTGGGTGGAGAACACAGCTCAGTGTGAAACAGATGTGCACGTTGTCAAAGTCTCAAAAATGACTCCCTCTTTCTCCTGAGGCTGCCAAGACCAGTAATGAGTTAGGTAAATAAACTTACACAGATTGCATTTCCCTCACACAGACCTGTTTTTCTTGGAAACGTGGCAAAGTTATGTTCCTAAGCTTGAAATTTCCAATCTACAGATAGAATTCATTTCACATAACTGAGAATCAAAAGGGAAAGGGAGGTGGGGAGGGCATTTAAATCAGACTTTTAAGAATAAATCATTTACTTATTTTAAAGCTTCCCTAATGAGAAAGAGGATTTGCTGACCTGACCATGTGCTTACAGGGGTCTTGAAACTACGGCCTGCGGGCCACATATTGTATTTATTCCCATTTTGTTTCTTCACTTCTAAATAAGATATATGCAGTGTGCATAGAAATTTGTTCATAATTTTTGTTTTTACTATAATCTGGCCCTCCAACAGTCTGAAGGACAGTGAACTGGCCCCCTCTTTAAAAAGTTTGAGGACCCCTGTAAGCTATACACTGGGAAATTTTTACCTTACCCCTATATCTACCACCTTTTGAAGTTAATACTATCCTTAATCTACAGATAAAATGTAGAGACTCAGAGAAGGAAAACTTGTAAAACAAAGTTAAGTGCCTGCAATGGCAGAATTGATGAGAGAGAGAGAGACAGAGAGAGAGCCAGGAGAGAGAGACAGGAGAGAGAAGAGAGGAGAGAGGAGAGAGAGAGAGAGAGAGAGAGAGAGAGAGCGCTCTTCTAAAGAAGTTCCATTGAAAGTCTACAGTCTTGGTTAAAAGGGGAAAATGCCAATGAACCTGGCTCTGACTGATCCTCTACACCGCCGCCTCCCTTGAGACATGCAGAGAGCAGCAAAATTTCTCTTCACTCCATGAAGCGTTTTCTTGTCTAAACTTGCCTGCCAGTACAAATCTGGAGAAAGTTGTGTCGGCCAAGCATAAAGCCACTCCAGACCTGCCAGTCTTCCCTGGAACAATCCCCAGAGCTGGACAGAGGGAGTCCAATGTCTGCTCTCACCGTCTCTTTCCTAAGATTTAGTGCTGAGGTTTATATTCAAGCGTACTAAATAAGGATTAAAAAAAAAGCTTGATTTTGTTTCACTGGGGAGGGAAGAAAATTTCGTAACTTGTGAAATCTCATAACTGAGGAAACAATATTTGCAACCTGTAACTTTGGCAAAGAATATATATATGTTATATATAAATTATGAGTATAGAACAACAAGGAAATAGCATTATTCATCATAACAAAATTGGAAACAATCCAAATATCTATCAATTGGTAAATGAGTGAATGAAATATGATGCATATCTATAAAATGAGATACTAGTCAGTAGCAAAGAGTTTTGATACGGCCAGAAAGATGGTTCAATAGGCTGAAGCACATGCTTTACCCATCAAGGTCCAGGTTTGATTCCTGGGAGTGACCCTTGAGCACTGTTAGCAGCAGCTCCTAAAGCCTTACCAGATGTAGTCCTAAAACAAATAAATGTGGTGATATGTATAAACTTCAACATGGTTTGAAACCTCAAAAGCATGCTAACTGACAGAAGTCACACACACACACACACACACACACACACACACACACACACACACACAAACTCACATACAAATCATGATTCCATTTATATTAAATTCACCACCACCACCAAAGACCAACTTTATCATCAGAAAGAAGATCAGGGACTGCCTGGGGGTGTGACGGGAGTGAAAAATGACTATAAAATATTAAAAAAAAAATTGGGGGTGGCTGTCAGAAATTGGACTATGGTGATTAATTTCACAATCCAACGATTAAAAAAATACCACAACTATTGGGTAAATTTTATGGTAAAGAAAACCATATCTCAATCACAATTTCTAACAAAATAATCACTCCTGATGAGGATTTGGGGACTATATGAGGTGTGGGGGCCTGAACCTGAGTAAATGTCCCCTATTCACTGCACTATTTCTCTGCTCCACTCAGATGGTGAGACTAATACCATAAAAAGGTATTAAACGAAACTTCCAAATTATGTGATATTGAAAACCAATGATAAACCATACTATTTAATCCCCCCCAAAGTTACTACTAAATATATGTACGTATAGTTTATGCATATACGTAATAATTCAGGAGTAACAGCAGAAGCAAAAATAAAAAATAAAGGAAAGCAGGGAAAGTAATCATAGTTTTAGGACTCTAAAATGTAGTATCTTCACAGTCACAATTACTCTAAAACCACCGACCAAAAATAAGTACCATGTAGCCAAGGAAATGACTTCTATTACAGAGGTGAGGATGTCTATAAAAATTAAGCTTCTCATATCCCCCAGGAGAAAGTCAAAGGGTGGAGTCTACAGTGAATGAATCTTGCAATAACATAGTAAGCCTGGGAATGATAGCATACCAGCAAGTAGGCAGAGCAGAGAAAATGCCCTTTCCATGAAGGGAAAAACAAAAACAAATCTATGAACTACTTGCAATGTGAAATGAAGTGAAATGCAAGTTGCTGCAAATGACACTGCTGGAAAAAGAAGCACAGCGCAGGTTCTTGCCAGCCAGCCTGGCATCCACTAGAGGGTGTAAAGCAGCACGAGGAGGCAGGCCTGAACCAAGGCGGTGACCTGATGTCACACACTGGGAGAAGGAACGAGAGGATGAAACCTCTCAGGAAGGTGGAAGGGAGGGAGGGAGGGAGGAAAAGAGGAAGGAGGGAGGGAGGGAGGGAGGGAAGGTGGGAGGGAAGGAATGTGGAAGGAAGGAAGGAAGGAAGGAAGGAAGGAAGGAAGGAAGGAAGGAAGGAAGGAAGGAAGGAAGGAAGGGAGGGGAGGGAGGGAGGGAGGGAGGGAGGGAGGGAGGGAGGGAGGGAGGGAGGGAGGGAGGGAGGGAGGGAGGGAGGCCAGACTGTCTGTACTGAAAAGCAGAGCAGAAACACTTTTAGAGAAAAAAGAACAGGTAAGGGGCGAGAAAGATAGTACAGCAGGGAGGGTGCTTGTCTTGCACATATCCAATGTGGTTCTCTGAGCCCACCAGGAGTGATTCCTGAGTTCAGAGCCAGGAGTAAGCTCTGGGCACCACTGAGTATAAACCTCCTCCCCTCTCCACCCCCCAAAACATGTAAAGTTGTTGTTGTTGTTGTTGTTGTTGTTGTTGTTGTTATAGATGGTGAGAAAGAGGTGGGTGATGAGCAATTCACCTGAGACTGCCATTTCAATCCAGTCTCCTGTTGGGAGATGGCATAGGATAGGATTTCTTTCAGCAAATAAGCTTTAATTGGAACCAATATTAATACAAACACTTGACAAAGATGTTGACCCAGAAGTTTCTGAGGCACACCAGGAAGTGCTTAGAGGTCACGCCTGGCTCTGCACTCAGGGAATCACTCCTGGGAAGTACTTGGGTGATATGGGATGCTGGTGATTGAACCCTCAAACCCATGTTGGTTGAGTGGAAGGCAAGAGCCCTACCTGCTATCCTCTCTCCAGTCCCTACATTTTTTTCACCTTTTCTCTTCTATGACTTTCATAAAAATTCCTTCTTGACAGCATCCTAAAGATTCTTTTTAATGTAAGATAGATCGTGCCACTTTCCCACTTAAACCCTTTCAAAGGCTTCTCATTAAGTTGAAAGCAACTTTGATTACTTCATTCCACGGACACGAACAGATCTACTTCTCCATGCCAGGCTTTGTTCTAAGCAGTCTTAGATTAAAGTGGAACTTATATTTCAGCAAAGAAACAAATAATGAAAACCATGCATGAGCTAACTTAAGAGACTGAAGGAGGTGAGCTCAGCCGACATGCCTTGTATGCACAGGATGTCGACTGGTGTGGTCACAGAAGGCACTTTTCCCACTGATCTCAATGGGCAGGAGTTAGCGGAGGCTTCTAGGTGAAGAGCCCTGCACACAGAACCCTGACAGGAACACTGATTACTCCACAGGCCGGAAGCTGGAATTAAGCTTGATGAGTTCAAGAAGGGGAAAGAGGACTGAGACACAGCACAGGGGTCAGGGGCAAATACTGAATACCCAGGCCCACCCACTCTTCCACAAACATGCACTGAAGAGGTAACCCTGGTGGCCCAGCACCACAGCGCCTGGGCAGCACAGAATTCTTGGGTCTTAGCATTGCAGCACCTTGCCCAACTGGCTTTGTGTCACTGAGAGTGATTTCCCTGAGTACCTGAACACTGCTACAAGGACCAAAGCCAATTATAATTGAGTCATAAAAGAGACAAATTACAGGTCCAGAGAGCTTGCATAGGAGACAGGATACTTGCCTTGCATGCAGCTGTGATGGCCATGTCCCTGGTTCAAACCTGCAGTAATAAATTGTGCCCTGAGCACTGTAAGGAATCACTCCTGACTAGAGAGCCAATGTAGTTCCTGAGTAGCGCTAGATGTGGCCAAAACCCCACCAAACGAGACAGAGACAGAGAATTACAGTTAGATAGTAAGTTCAGATAATTGTACTATAAAAATTCATACCAAAGGTCAGGGGATGAAGTACTAACTACTTGCTACAACATAGACGAACCTTAAAAACATTATGCTGGGGCCAGTGAGGTGGCACTAGAGGTAAGGTGTCTGCCTTACAAGCACTAGCCAAGGAAGGACCGCGGTTCGATCCCCCGGTGTCCCATGTGGTCCCCACCAAGCCAGGGGCAATTTCTGAGCGCTTAGCCAGGAGTAACCCCTGAGCATCAAACGGGTGTGGCCTGAAAAACCAAAAAAAAAAAAAAAAACCACATTATGCTAAATGGAAAAACCCAGTCACAAAAGACCAGATATTATAGTATACATTTTTTAGAAAATCTAAAATGGGCAAACCCATTGGGACAGAAAGCAAATTCAGAGTTTGTTGAGATGAATAAAGGTATGAGAAAAAGGACAGCGGATACAAAGGATAAATGGGCTCAAAGGAAATTATTATTATAATTATCATTACGTTCTGTTTTTGTTTTGGGACCACATTCAATGGTGCTCTCGGATTACTTCTCTGGCTCTGCAATCAGAGCTCACTCACTCCCAGGGGTGCAGGGGATGATATGGGGTGCAGGGGATTGAACCTGGGTCAGTTGCATACAAGCACCCTGCTGGCTATACAATCTCTCCAGCCCCATCATTTTAAAGGTAGCTTTTATTTGAACTTTATCTTTCAAATCTACAGCTAAAAATTCATCAGTAGATCTAAGAAAGCAATTCAGAGTAGTCAGTTGATGGTCAAAACCAACTTTTTTTAAAGTGGAATTGAACAATATAAAAAAAGGCCACAGCCCGGGGCTAGATTGGTGGCGCAAGGGGTAAGGCTTCTGCCTTGCTCGCACTAGCCTAGGAAGGACCACAGTTTAATCCCCCAGCATCCCATATCACCTCTCAAGTCAGGACTGATATCTGAGCGCATAGCCAGGAGTAACCCCTGAGCATCACCTGGTATGGCCCAAACAAAACAAAACAAAACAAAACAAAACAAAACAAAACAAAAAAGGCCACAGAAAAAGGACAGCAGAGAGGTGCTTGCCTTGCATGCAGCCAATTGGGTTCTATTCTAGTATCCCAAATGGTCTCCTGAGCACCACCCAAATAAGCAAAACTTTCCCAATAATAAATTGTGGAAGATGAGCTATTTTGACAAAGACAGGAAGAAAACATGAGAAAAAAAAAAAGTTCTCTGGGGACCTCCAGGTCATAGGAACATTGTCATATTGGTCCATTCTCCAAAGATTCCATAGTGTTATCTTCTCACTAAAAAAGAAAACCATCCAAAAGAGAAAAAGAATACTTACTAACAGGATAATAAAAAAGGAAATGATAAGACATGGTAGCTGAAAAACCTGGGTTCAAATCCAACTCTGTGATTTGCCTTCTGAAATTTGGGAATTCATTTAAAAAGATCTCTGCTTTGCTTTTCTTGTCTCTAATGTAAGAATAAGAACATCTCAGCTAACAGGCACAACTATCATGAAAATTAAAACACAGAATATATGTGAATACACAGGGAAGTGCCCACAGTATGTGGCCAAGCACATTATAGATATGTTTTTATAATTAACTAGTCAAGTTTTAGAGCTGAGTCAGCATATGCACCCAGCCATTCACTCGCTTGCTCACTTGCTCAAACTTGCACATTGATTGCAAAGCTTCATTCCACCCCCTTACCCCTCGTCAGGTCTGAGGCAATACACTGTGCTACTAGCTTCAACCTGACCACATCAGTCAAGATGACCTCACCACCTCTCCTTAATTATACCAAAGGTGACCAAGCATCCCTCTCATTCCAGTGTTTTGGGAGTTATTTCAACACCAGCGCCCCTTCCCAGTCTCAAGTGACATAACTTAAGCAATAAATTATATGGTCCCCCTAATTAATAACAAGAATGTTTTGTTTTGTCATCAACACTTTTCAGGAGTCCCAAGAAATCCATCCCAGGTTCACAGAATGAGCCCAAATGGTGCATGTTGGAGAAGTCAGAGGGCAGCCCCTAAGCTCCTCCCGAATCAAAACTGTCACTGAGGAACAGGCATAGTCTCATTTTCCAAGTGTTAAACTCACAAACTAGTTCAGCTGCTGTTGGGATTTGGGAATTTGTATAAGCACCTGTACATTCATATATGAATTGCGAAGAAAGGGTAGGCTAGGAATCTCATCCTCAAGTGATGCTTGAGCTTAGATGAAAACTTTCAAACTTTCTGAGCTGGTATTCTTAAATCTCTAACTGTCTGGAACAATGATGGTCTCCTCCACTTCCAGACAGAGACAATGTTGCCAAAAGCAGTGAGGCGCTTGGTGTGTATTATCAAAGCAATTGATGCCATTCCATAAAGCTTAGCAGAGTGGGAAGAAAGATGAAATGAAATCGTGTTTAAAAAAAAAAAAAAACCCTCTACAAGGTGGCAGGTGGTGGTTTCCCCCCCTCCTTTCCTTTACATTTTTAAATTCAAATGTGCTTCTAGGGGGGTTATATTAAAATGAGATGAGGGGCTGGAGAGATAGCATGGAGGCAAGGCATTTGCCTTGCATGCAGAAGGTCGGTGGTTCGAATCCCAGCATTCCATATGGTTCCCTGAACCTGCCAGGAGCAATTTCTGAGCATAGAGCCAGGAGGAACCCCTGAGCGCTGCTGGGTGTGACCCCCCAAAAAATCAATAAATAAAAACTAAAAAATAAAATGAGATGAAAGATCACTAAAACAGTCCCATGCCTGTCCAATTTGTGATTCCTTAACTCTGAAGAACAATTTCCCTTAACCAGTGATCATGTACTCCTATAGAGGGTGACTCCTTTGAGGGGTTTATGAGGCCCCCCTATAGTAACAACAGTACAAGAGAGATAGTACAGTGCATGGAGAGATTGCCTCACACCTGGTTGACCAAGATTCTATCCCCAGCATCACATATGGCAGCCCCCCCCAATGTCATGCCAGGACTGAATCCTGAATGTAGAGCTAATGTGTGGTGCCTACTCTACCAATAAATAATAATAATAATAATAATAATATAAATAATAATACATCAGTGAGGGCCACATTTTGCTGTGGGTGAATCAACAATCCCCAGTTTGGAACAATAAGCCTTGAACAGATGGAAGGTGCTTCGAATCTCGGCATCCCATATGGTCTCCTGAGTCTGCCAGGAGCGATTTCTGAGCATAGAGCCAGAAGTAACCCTTGAGCGCTGCCGAGTGTGACCCAGAAACCAAAAACCAAAAACCAAAAAATATATATATACATATATATATAAAAGTTGAGGCTGGAGCGATAGAACAGCATGTAGGGTACTTGCCTTGCATCCTGTACCACCAGAAGTGATGTATCCTATACCACCAGGAGTGATTTCTGAACACAGAGCCAGGAGTCAGCCCTGAACATAGCTGGTATGGCCCAAGAAACAAGAAAACAAAACAAATAAAAAAAAATCAAAAAAGCTACAAAAGTTAATGCTATTGTAAGCATGTTACCTAAACTACAACTAAAAGAATAAATAAGTAGGGGCTGGAAGGATGGTAAAGGAACTAAGGGGCTTTAACTCAATCCTCTGCACCAAGGCCTGAGGAACACTGCATCCATGGGCCCGGGGACTGAACATCAACCCAGCTGGCTGAGCAATGCTGTGCAGGATCTCAGGGCCAGTGCCTGGGTGCCATCCCCTGCTCTCCCCACAGCAATGGATCAATCAAAAGATGGCCATTTTTCTCTCTTAAAACCACCACTACTGGCCCCCCCCCCAAAAAAAATCAGTCTAGAGCTGGTTCCCTACCTAATTAGGAAGGGAAAAGAACAAGAAAAAAAGATAATAGAGACACAATTGAAATTCACCTTCACCCCTTTCCCCAGTTTCTAGACTTGCTGAGCCAAACTGCTCTAAGGAGCTGCAAAGATCACCACTTCCATTTCTGCTCAGCTCAGGCTGCTCAGTGACCACCGCTCCGCACTGATAAATGGCTCCTAAATCTCAGGGCACAAAGTGAGAGTTCGTAAGGGTGACACCTTAATTAGCAGTACTCATTTGAATTCTGTATTCATCAAATAAAACAAGCAGCTATTCAATATTTGCCTATTTGCACTACCCTAACATCTCTTTCAAAGATCCAGTCAGAGACCAAAATAAAGGCCAAGAAAATAAACTAAAATAAACCTGTCACCATCCAAATAGTGCCTCAAAGTAAATTAGCAGCTTGAACGCATGGCAAGGAGCCTGCCTAGGCCTACAGCGGAGTGTGTGAGTAATGAACGCGCAGGTCTCCGAAGTAGATCTATGCTACAAAGGAAGAACACTAAAGTGGACCCAAGCAAAAGGGTGCTCTTTGTCCTTAACAAATTCCTCTTAATTCCTTTTGCTTAGTTCTTTATCGATCTCTAATCCCCAAGGAAAAACACAGCACGATATAGTAGCCTTTCCAATTCTTTTAAACCCAATTAAGTCTATTCTCAATTAAATTTATGTTCTATCTCTAAAAAAAGAGCCTTTATTATTTTTAAAAATGTGCGATATTTAATAAATCATTGAATATTTGCATTAGTATCCAAGACTGTCCAGGAGACCTTGTATTTTAAACATATGAGATAAAGAACACACAATAAGAGACTGGAGAGGCAAATAATATAGTGGGTAAGAAGCTTGCCTAGCATGTGGTCAATCCAGGTTCAAGCCCCAACATCCCATGTGGTTCCCCCCAAGCACCGCCAAGAGGCATTTCTGAGTGCAGAGCCAGGAGCAACCCCTGAACATCATTGGGTATTTTTCCCTTCACCCACCCCCTCCAAAAAAGGCAAGAAAACACAATTAAATAGAAAATGTTAGTTCTTTTAAAGAAGTTTATAGGATTGTAGTTATCAAAAGATTTGTCTTTAGGTATTTTTGAATAGTTAAATGCTAAACCCAATTTTGTACCTGCCTATCAGAATTCTGGGTTCTAGATTTCCAAGCAACAGTATGTTTTCTGATGTGGGGACAGAATGTAGAACTACTTTTTTTGGGGGGGTGGGTTTGGTTTTTGGGTCACACCCAGCAGCGCTCAGGGGTTACTCCTGGCTCTATGCTCAGAAATTGCTCCTAGTAGGCTCGGGGGACCATATGGGACGCCGGAATTTGAACCACTGTCCTTCTGCATGCAAGACAAATGCCCTACCTCCATGTGACCCTACCTCTCAGGTGACCGGACATATAAGACAACCCCCTAATTTTACAGTTAAAACATAGGTTTAGGCCTATATTTGCAGTATAAGACAGAATGTTCCTGTGCTGCAACTGTATCTTCCACAGTGAGCCTATCACAACAAGCAAAGGTCCAAAGGTTATACTGTAATAGATGTCCTCTCTGACTCTGGCCAATTTGAGCAGGCTTTTTACAGCGTAGATTCGGGTCCAAAACATTGTCTAACGTGCATGCATAAAAAGCCTGCTTGGATTGGCTGAGTTAGAGAGGCGGTCCGAGCAGCCTGGCAGTGACTGGTGCAGGATTGAGTTGGAAAATTCGTTTTATGGCAATATTCAGACAATTTTTGTTTAGCGGCATACTGAAACATTTTTCGGGATATACTCGGCATATAAGACGACTCCCGATTTTCGGTTGACTTTTTTTTTGTTTCAAAAATAGTCTTATATGTCGGAAAATACGATACTATTACAGGGCATACATTTTACAACTCAGAGAAGCTACAGGCCAGAGCTAAAGAAGAAAAAAGAAATTAAAAATCAATTCTAGGATTTGAAGAAAAGAATCCCTTCTCTTTCCACAAAACTTTCTCTAAGGCAACACTTCAACTCAAATGGAGATAATCCCATTAAGAGATAAACAATACTGAGCAAGAACTTTCTCTCCATACCCTACTGAATGCCAATGGGGGCCAACTGGATGCCAATGCAGTATCTAAGTACAGGAATTGAGCAAATACAATTGGGTACCTGAAGAGCAACAACCAAAAGGACAAGGAGGTATCACCTCACTCTAGTGAGAATGGCACAGACCAAAAAGAGCAGGAACAACCAGTGCTGGTGGGTACGTGGGGAGAAAAACATAATCTTCATCCACTTTTGGTAAAAATGCCATGTAACTCCACCCTGGATTTAGGTGTAGCTACCTGAAACCCGCCCATTTCTGGGAGGGGTCTTGGGAACCAGATATTATGTGTGACCTTACCTGCAAGACCCCGCCCATTCCTGGGAGGGGTCTTGGAAAAGGTAGATAAGCCTTTGAGCCAGGGGATTAGGGCTTCTACCCTGCTGGGCTCTCTGGCTTTTGGGTCGTTGCCTCTTTTGGTCTTAGACCAGCATGGAAGTTAAAGGGAGATGGCTGAAAGGAGTTAAGATGCAGGGCTAGCTAAGAATGGCTGAATGCTTGAAAGGTTATGATGTAGGCCACACACATGTGGTGGATAGGGATGAATAAAGCTGATGCTTCCTGATGCCTGCCTGTGAGTGAGTTCAATACCCGTAGCTTTCCTGAACCCCAGATCCCGCGGTTCATGGGGGATGAAGCCACGTGGCCGGGGCCTAAGGACAAAGGCCTCCATCCACCTCCATCCTTCACCATCCCATCTCCATCCTTATCCATCTTTAATTATTTGATGCTACAGAGTCACACCTCTGTGGAAAATTGTATGAAATAGAATTCTCAAAAAACTGAATAAAATTCCATCCATATGACTACAGGATTCTACTGCCTGGCAACTACTCCAACAGCACAAGGGCATTAACTCAAAAAGGTATTTTCTCTCCTACGTCCAATGTGACACTAGATACAATGGCCAAGACTAGAACCCACCCAAGTGCTCCAGAGGAGTAGGTTTGTTAAACGTGGCTGATCTGCACAATGGAACACTGCCCGACAATAAGAAAAGACTCCTGCAGTGTGTGAGCTCTGAGGATGGAAATGGAGAAAAATAAATCATGCTGAGCAAAATGAGTCCAAAGAAGAGGACAACTACAAAATGAGTATCAAAAGAAACACAGGAAGGGAATATAAATGGTCGATATCTGCCTATAATACTGAGTTTTCTGAAGGAGGAGTGAGGAGTTAAGGAAGGTAGTGACCTAGAGACAGTGGTGGAGGGACGACACTGACACTCTGGAATTTCAGAAACACTGAAATTCCTGAAGCTCTATTAACAGTGTTATAAATCACAGCGCATTTAACAAACAACAACACAACCAACTTGGGCCCCAAAAGGTGACTATTATGTGGAGACATCCTAGATTTTATAGCCAACCACAGGAGTTTTGATGAGACATAATTTGCTTCCAGAAAGGGGAACTGCAACGTTCCGTATTTAGCTTTCTGATGACTAATAATGGTTTTATAAGGAATGGGTAAGCATTCAAGTATACTTCCGGGCCTGGAGAGAGAGCACAGCGGTAAGGCGTTTGCCTTACATGTGGAAGGTCTGTGGTTCAAATCCCGGCATCCCATATGGTCCCCTGAGCCTGCCAGGAGTGATTTCTGAGCATAGAGCCAGGAATAACTCCTGAGTATTGCCGGGTGTGACCCAAAAACCAAAAAAAAAAAAAAAAAAAAAGTATACTTCCAAAGGTCCCCCTCTGAAATCTCCTGTAGAATGTCATTACCAAGTGACAGAACGAAGGTAAATTTCAGAGGCCAAGTACTAAACCCAAACTATTTCTAAACACACTTACCTGTTCTCTACCTAAACTCTGCTTCAGCATCACCTACTCAAAACCACATGTAAAAGCACAAGAGAATGTCCCAGAAGCAGGTTTGTTGTAACCCACTGTACAGCCTAGGGCTGTAGGCTTTCTCCAGCATTCTTTTCTCTCTACCGAAGAAGGCAGAAGAAACTTCCCTCTTTCAGCAGGCCATCCCTGATTAAAACCAAAAGGGAGAATTCCCCCCACAGAAAACAGCATTTTCTTGCTGCAGATTATTACTAAGCACTAAAAATTCTGTGTGAGCAGAAGATAAGAGGCAGCAAGGAAGGCCACCAGTCTAGCATCAGGACTTGCTAACATTTTCTATGAATGTGAGGTTAAAAACTATCATATGAAAGAAAAATAGGAGGAGAAAAAAAGAAGTAATTAAGAATGTGCTTGACTCAGGGACCGGAGCAAATAGCACAGCAGAGAGGGTGTTTGCCTTGTAGCCCCAAATTGATCCCCGGCATCTCATATGGTCTCCTGAGCCTGTCAGGAGTGATTTCTGAGAGCCAAAAGGTATGGGCCAAAAACCAAAAACAAATAAAAAAATGTGATTCCATTACCCAAAATGTCAACAAATATGTTACGCTTCTAACTCTAACTGTAGAATCATGCATTTCCTGTAACTGTAGGAAGTGCCATGCATTGTACATACACACGTGCCGCAGCCACCACCACCTTCACTGTGCAAGTCCAAAACTGCTGATACCAACCTGGCTGTCCCGTGCTGGGAATCCATGATAACCTGGGGTCAGAGGCTCGTTCTAAGAGAAAGAAAAGAAAACCAAACTATAAGAGGAAAGAAAATATCCAGACTAACAAAAATCACCCCAACTAATGAACGGTAAATAAATTCCTGCCCAGGTCTCCAAGACATTCTGGTGATATAATCTACCGCTCTCAGTAACAACATCTCCCAGTTACACCTCTACGGTGGAGGAAAAAAAAAAACACAGGACAGCATTTGCCTACGAATCAGATATTTGTGACCGGAATTGCCCTCCTTGTACAGCTACATCTGCTCCCTTCTCAGGAAGCAGCTAGGATTTCCACCCCCCAGGGGAGAGCGCGAACGCAGTCCCCCACTACCACAAATTATGCAGTCGAGTTTCCCACATTTGAGGAAATCGCAGGGGTCACCACATCCGGGGTGCAATGGATAAGCCTCGCTCTGGGGTTATGATCATGGTATCTCCCCTGCCAGGTAAGTACAGCAGCTAGGATTTGAAGCAGAATGACTCCTAACTTTACGCT
The DNA here is from genome assembly GCF_024139225.1 of Suncus etruscus. Classification (NCBI taxonomy): domain Eukaryota; kingdom Metazoa; phylum Chordata; class Mammalia; order Eulipotyphla; family Soricidae; genus Suncus; species Suncus etruscus. Next base: position 8,275,239 of record NC_064851.1, on the reverse strand, counting down.
GTGGAACTTCAGCCTCTTTGGCTCCAGGCTAAAGTCCCCATATTCTCAGACCCGAGATGACAGGATATGCCAGAACCTGTCTAAATGTCAGTTAAGGAACAGAATCGTGTCTATCCCTAACAAGTTCTTGGGTCCCTCCCCTCCATCACTCGCTCTCCATCAGTTCTGCTAGAGAAGAATCTATCAGGGCTCAAGGCTCCCTCTGCCATCCTACAGCATCCTGTGGGCTTGCCTGATCTGTTCAGGTTCGTTATATGACTTCCTCTTCAGAGTAGGGTTCAATAAATTTGACTTTTGCAAAGGGTTATCATGCTGAGTATCTTGTGTTAGCTTTAAGCATTAAGCCAAGATCCTTGAGGGGAGAGAGCTAATAAGAACTATGCAGACCCCGAGTATAACTTAGCACTCCTCAGCAGCTTCTTGAGCTATACAATCATTCAGTCAAAGTACGCTGAATACCTAATATTTCTGAACTCCCCTTCATAGTCCTTGAACAGTGGATCAGAGTCCCTGTCTTCAAGGAAAATGTTCAATGAGAGGAGCTGCATGTGTGTACAAATGTATAAATGTGACCAGTGTTTCTGTATTATTTTCTAAGTGCTTAACACAGCTACCTGAGAGACATTTAATGCTTTTCCCCCACACCATCCACCATACTCTCATCCCTTCAGGGAAAATAAGAATGTTCAATAAGAGCCGAGAATAAACTTTCTACATAATTATGTAACCATATTCTGTTTTTATTACAGCCATATCTTCCAGAATAAAAAATCCACTCCTTTCAAAATCATGATTGTTAAAAATTAGTTTAAGATCACTGCAGAGTTTCTTGTTGTGTTCGCTATGGTTCCCACATGATCTAGGACAGTGCTAGCTAGCCTACAGTGGACACCCAAAATTGTACAAAATGGGATTAAGTAACCAAAAATCATTCAAGCATTCCATCACTCATTTAATCACAAACGATCCAAATCACAATCTTTTTTAAGTGTGGATATAAGTAAGTTAAGGTGTATTCAAGAAAGCAAACCAAAGATACTGCCTTCAAAACACCAACTTGGGGCCTAAGAGATAGTACGGTGAGGAGGATGCCTGGCTTGCATGTGGCAGACCTGAGCTCAGGCCTTGGCATCCCTTATGGTCCCCAAATCTGCCAGGAGTAAACTAGGAGCACAGCTAGGTGTAGCACCAAAACAAAGTATACATGCCAGAAAAATTGTGAGGCAGAACAATACTGAAGTACTCATACTATCAGTTACTACAAAGCTGTGAAGATTAAGATCATATAAGACTGGGCTGAAGGACAGGCATATCAATAACTGGAATAAGAGTTCAGAAATAAACCCTTAGTAGGGGCAGTGGATTAGGTTCTTGCCTTGCATGTAGCTGACCTGGGTTTGATCCCTGGCATACAAAATGATCCCCAGATGGAGCCGGAGAGATAGCACAGCAGTAAGGCATTTGCCTTGCATGCAGAAGGATGGTGGGTTCGAATCCCGAAATCCCATATGTTCCCCCGAGCCTGCCGGGGGCAATTTCTGAGCATAGAGCCAAGAGTAATCCCTGAGTGCTGCTGGGTGTGACCCAAAAACAAAATAAAAAACAAAACAAAACAAAAAAGGTCCCCAGAGCCCTACTAGGAGTGATCTCTGAACACAGAACCATAAAGAAGCCCTAAGTACTGCTGGGTGTAACCTAAAAATTTTATTTTTCCTGATATAAACTCCTACCAGTTATTATCAACCCATTTTTTGAATGACTAAAGAACATCAGATACAGTCAACAAGAAGTACTAGGGTTATATTTAAGAAACACGGGGGAGGCAGAGTAATAGTACAGCAATAGTGCATTTTCCTTGCATGTGGCTGACCAGGGACCAACCTGGATTCAATCCCCAGCATCCTAGTCTGGTCCCCTAGTCTGCCAGGAGCGATTTCTGAATGCAGAGCCAGGAGTAACCCCAGTGCTGCCGGGTGTTGCCAAAAAAATAAACGAAAGAGAATGGAAGATGGAGGAAGGAAGGGGGAAAGGGAAGGTGGGGGGGGGGGGGGAAGGTGGGAAGCGAGGGGAGGGGAGGGGAGGGGAAGGGGAAGGGGAAGGGGAAGGGGAAGGGAGGGGAGGGGAGGGGAGGGGAGGGGAAGGGGAAGGGGAAGGGAAGGGAAGGGAAGGGAAGGGAAGGGAAGGGAAGGGAAGGGAAGGGAAGGGAAGGGAAGGGAAGGGAAGGGAAGGGAAGGGAAGGGAAGGGAAGGGAAGGGAAGGGAAGGGAAGGACTGGACTGGACTGGACTGGACTGGACTGGGACATACGTATACCTACAAATAAAAGACTGAAAACAGGGGCCCGGAGAGATAGCACAGCGGCTTTGCCTTGCAAGCAGCCGATCCAGGACCAAAGGTGGTTGGTTAGAATCCCGGTGTCCCATATGGTCCCCCGTGCCTGCCAGGAGCTATTTCTGAGCAGACAGCCAGGAGTAACCCCTGAGCACCGCTGGGTGTGATCCAAAAAAACAAAAAAACAAAACAAAACAAAACAAAAAAGACTGAAAACAGAGCTCACATTAAACAAAATCAATACAATAGATTGTAAACCTAAGGCCTTGAATTATTTTGTGGGGAAAAGAGAAGGCACAATACAGAGTGATGCTTAGATCTTACTCCTGACTCTGCCCTCCAGAAAAACTCCTTGACAGGCTCAAAGAATCATTATGCAGTGCCAGGGATCAAACTTGGATAAAGCAGGTGCTTTCCTTTCCAGCGCTACAATCATAAACTCTTAAAACATAGGAGTTAACCTTCATGACCTTTGTTTAGGTATTAGTTTCTTCAATAGGACATCAAATACACATACACATCTATGAATATATGTACACTGTACTTCACAAAATTAAAAACTCTGGGGCTTCAAAAGACACTGTCAACTCAAGAGGTGTGGTATGCAGCTTAGCGACTGTCGCTAATAATATTATGCACTTGAAAGCTGCTGAGAGTAGGACTTAAATGTTCTCACCACAAAAAGGCGGTAATTATGTGTGTGGTGCAGGTGTTAGTTGATGCTATGGGGGCAATCATTTTGCAATATATAAGTGTATCTAATCAACACTGTGCACCATAATCATACACAATGTTGTAGTTAATGCTCTCCATAAACGGTGTGGGAGGCAAGAAAGAAAAGACCAGCAAGTAAGGGAAGAGATAACCTGCAGGATGGGAGAACAAATTCGCAAATCATGTGTGCGATAAGGGACTGGAATCCAGAATGTATAAAGAACTTGCCTGTATGCCCCCCCTCAAAGCAAAAATACAACCCAACTCAAAAATGGGCTAAGATCTGGGCATCAAATGTTCCAGAGAAGATATACAAATGGTTGATAAGCACATAAAAAAGATGTTCAGCATCATGTCATTAGGGTAAAGTGTATCGGAACCATAATGAGAGCTGCCTCTACCCAGTCGAATGGCTGTAATAAAAAAGATATTAACAAGTGCTGATAAGGCTGTGGAGAAATTAGAATCTTTTATGTTCCTGATAGATACTGTAAAGGAGTATGACCACTTCAGAACCAATCTGGCAGTCCCTCAAAATGTTAAAATAGACCCATCATGAGTGAATAAGGCTAAAGTTCATACACATGGTCACAGCAGCATTATTTTGTACCGACCAAAACACATGAATAATTCAAATGCTCATTAACTGAATAAACAATGTGATAGATTACTTTTTTTTTTTTTTTTTTGGGCCACACCCGTTTGACGCTCAGGGGTTACTCCTGGCTATGCGCTCAGAAATCGCCCCTGGCTTGGGGGGACCATATGGGACACCGGGGGATCGAACCGAGGTCCTTCCTTGGCTAGCGCTTGCAAGGCAGACACCTTACCTCCAGCGCCACCTACCCGGCCCCGTGATAGATTACTTTTTGACAACAAAAAGTAATGAAAAAAATTTAAAGTACCGTAATGAAATATTGATACAACATGGATGAATGTTGAAAACACTGCACTAGCAGGGAACGAGAAAAATCAAGGAGCTGAAATGGTAATAATAGTCGGTAAGGTTCAGTTTCCAACACCCCACAGGGTCCCCTGATCCCTGCCAAGAGTGATCCCTGAGTGCAGAGTCAAGAGTAAGCCCTGAGCACTGCCAGTTATGGTATTAAGAAAAAAAGTAGGGTCCAGAGAGATAGCACAGTAGTAAGGTGTTTGCCTTAGACGCAGAAGGGACGGTGGTTCGAATCCTGGCATCCCATATGGTCCCCCGAGCCTGCCAGGAGCAATTTCTGAGCATAGAGCCAGGAGTAAAGCCTGAGTGCTGCCAGGTGTGACCCAAAAACAAAAAAAGAAAGAGAGAGAGAGAGAGAGAGAGAGAGAGAGAGAGAGAGAGAGAGAGGAGAGAGAGAGAGAGGAGAGAGAGAGAGAGAAAGAAAGAAAGAAAGAAAGAAAGAAAGAAAGAAAGAAAGAAAGAAAGAAAGAAAGAAAGAAAGAAAGAAAGAAAGAAAGAAAGAAAGAAAGAAAGAAAGAAAGAAAGAAAGAAAGAAAGAAAGAAAGAAAGAAAGAAAGAAAGAAAGAAAGAAAAGAAAAAGAAAAAGAAAAAAGTAAATAAATTTAAAAAATTTAAAAATTGAAGGGCCAAAAACAGGGGAAAGAAATAAATATAATAAAATACACTTCACAGGGGCCGGAACAATAGCAAAGCAGTAGGACATTTGTCTTGCATGCAGCCAACCCCGGACAGACATGGGTTCAGATTCCCGGCATTCCATATGGTCCCCTGAGCCTGTCAGGAGCGATTTATGAGCACAGAGCCAGGAGTAATTCCCTGAGCGCTGCTGGGTGTGAATGCTAACACATAGCTAGCTACTGGGTTTATTTTTGTGATGAAAATATTCTGGCATTAGACAGTGATAAAAAGCATTCAACTCCATCTATGATCGTGCTTAAATAATCACTTATAGGGCCGGAGAGATAGCATGAAGCTAAGGCTTTTGCCTTACAAGCAGAAGGATGGTGATTCGTTGGCAACCCATATGGTCCCCCGAGCCTGCCAGGAGCGATTTCTGAGTGTAGAGATAGGAGAAACCCCTGAGCACTACTGGGTGTGACCCAAAAACAAAAACAAACAAAAAATTCACTGACACAATAACAATACTTTAAAGGATGAGATCTATGTTCTAAGATCACCATGTTGATACCTGTAAATTAAAAAATATATTAATAGGCAAAATTGACTATTTTCATATTGACTTATATAGGTAACAGATGCCCTGCTTCACAATAATGAAAAAACAGGGCTTTTTCTGAAACACAAAACTGCTGTGTTCCAGACTCAACTCTCTTCGGTTTCTGGCGATGACCACAAAAACCATGTTAACTTCTATTGAGCAACTCATCAGTTTCAGGTTGGAGGGGAAGAGGAAAAGACAAAGAGAAGAGATACAGAAACCTTTGAAAATGTATCCCAAGCATTAGGAAGACTAAGTCAAATGATGAAAACTAGCCCAATAAAGAGTAGAGACTGGGAGGCGTGGGGGGAGGAAAGTCAAAACTTTCAAAGGACTGGTCTGCTGGATTTCAAAGCCCTGATGCTTTTCACATTGTTTTAACATTCATTCCACACTGCTCCTCTATGAAGAATAATTTCAAGGTCATCTAAGGAATTATAGGATAAAGAATGCAATAAAAGGCCCCTAAAAGCATATTAACTGCTTAATTCCTAGAGAATAGTCCCTATGTCATAAAGTAGTATATTTTGAGGTTCAATAATGCAGAAAACTTTGTGTATGGGGAATGTTACATGTTAGTATCATGAAAAACTTTACAGCCAGTACAGAGCTGAGAAAATTCAGGTCTTTCATGGTTAGGAGGATCCTGCCCAGGCCTGGTAACCTCCACCACCGTGAAAGGGTCTCTCTGCAGTGATAAAGGTTTAATATCCTTTTTTGTTGTTGATGTTTTCTTTTGTTTTGCTTCTGGGCCACACCAGGTGGTGATCAGGGTTTACTCCTGGCTCTGCACTCAGAAAATACTCCTAGCAGGCTTTGAGGACCATATGGGATGACGAGAATCAAACCCAGGTCAGTCCTGATTTGGTCGTGTGCAAGGCAAATGCCCTACCCACTGTGCTATCCCTCAGGCCCCTGAATACCTTTTTAATTATATCAGCTATGTATATTCTTATCCTTTTAGTTTTACGAGTTCTTTATTTTTTGTTTTGTTTTGTTTTGTTTTGGGATCACATCCAGCAGCGCGCAGGAGTTATTCTTGGCTTTGCGCTCAGAAATCACTCCTGTAGATACAGGGGTCCATATGGGACACCAGGATTTGAACCGCCGTCCATCTGGCTCGGTTGCGTGCAAGGCAAACGCCCTACCACTGTGCTATCTCTCCAGCCTGAATTTTTGGATTTTTAAAATATATTTTTCTATGTATTATTTAGCAGTTTCCTTTTTCTTCCTTCCTTCCTTCCTTCCTTCCTTCCTTCCTTCCTTCCTTCCTTCCTTCTTTCTTTCTTTCTTTCTTTTTTTTTTTTTGGTTTTTGGGCCACAACCGGTGTTGCTCAGGGGTTACTCCTGGCTGTCTGTTCAGAAATAGCTCCTGGCAGGCACGGGGGACCATATGGGACACTGGGATTCGAACCAACCACCTTTGGTCCTGGATCGGCTGCTTGCAAGGCAAACGCTGCTGTGCTATCTCTCCGGGCCCGCAGTTTCCTTTTTCTATTTGATACTGGGATAGTATCTGCTATGCATATCAGTATATTTAGCTAATTTTGACAACTGTTTAGTATCCTATCTGATTAATATGTCATAATTTACTTGTCTGTCCTATTTTGCTGATAGATTTTTTTTCCCTGTTTGTTTTTGAGCACTCAGAAGCTTACCCCTGGTTTTGCCCGCAGGGATCATTCCTGCTAATTTGGGGGACCATATGGAATACTGGGGACTGAACCTGGGTTAGCGATGCACCAAGGTACAATTTCCCTACCCCCTAAAATAGATAATTATTTTCAGTAACACTTTTTGTTTGCTTACACTCATAAACCATGCACCTTATGAACAAAGCTTTAGCTCTGAGGTATCATTTTTCTCAAAAATAAAATATAACATATTAGCAAGAAAAATAAATGGATATCACCTATAATGGGAAAATTAAGATAAGTTTTGAAAAATACCTTGACTATATTTGTTTGTTTGTTTTCTGAACCATATCTGGTATGCAAATGGTTTGTTTACTCCTGTCCACATGCAGGGATCACTCCTGGTGGAAGTCAGGGGACCATATAACCACCAGGATAAAACCCAGGTCAGTCATGTGCAAGACCCAAATAGGGAGGTCATGATCGACTAAAGACATGCAAATCTGAGTTTTTGCTCAATATAAAAATAACACGTGATATTCAATGCAGAGATGGAATAACAAGATAAGTAAACAGGCCAGAAATCAGATGAGTTAAATCCCAAAACGAAAAAGGCTTTTAGCAGCTACTCAGCTCTAGGCAGTTATTGGCCTAATAAGAAAGAATGAAAGACTTAAGACACTGACTGCCTAGGCAGAGGCTGGTCAAAAGTAAACTGTATATAAGCAATTTAGCAGCCAATAAATCATGTTTACTAAAGTCAATCAAACCCACCTAGAAGCTTCTGGCCAGTAGATATCTGGAAGGGTTCAACAGCACTGAAAGACAGTACTGAGACAATGCCCGCAGAGAACCAAGCAGAGGGAGAAACATCTCCTGACTTCAGTGTTCTTACAACAGCGGAGAAGTTCCCATCTGAACCTGTCTTTGAAAATCCGGCTCTCAGCAGAAGAGCCCTTGGTTTATTCAGTAAGAATAGATTAAACAATTGCTTTAGGACAAGGACAGGGTTGCATCCTTGCCCTTGAGAAGTTCAATGTCATGATCACTGCGCGATACTGTGACTGATCCCATAATTGGTTCTAAAAAAAGAACTACAGGACCCAAGTTGCTCTTTAGAAACCGTGCTGGTTGGGAGACAGGGCGGGAGCTGACCTTGGCCCTCTGGTGGGAGAATAGGACCTCTAGCACCAGGACAAAGGGATGTGTGCTTAAAAAGACTCAATGCCTGCTAATGTCACTTCCCTACGTGCTCTCTAAAATTAGCATCCTCCATTGTCGAAGGATTAGCTAGAATATTTGCCCATCCCAAACACGTACATTTATTTATATTTGGGGGCCACATCTGATGGTGCTCAGGGCATACTCAGGGCTCTGTGCTGAGGGTCACTTCTGAGGTACCTGGGATCATCTGTATGGAGAGTGTTTTAAGCCCTGTACAATCTTTTGGGCCTCTCCTACACCAAATTAAATTGGCCCAGAGCAACTTGAGAGTAAAACCAAAATGCTATTATTTCCTTCAGAAATTTTAAAATACAAGAAAAAGGTCAATGGCTGACCTACACTGAAAATGAAAAAAGCCTTGCTTTCAGCACAGAAATAAAGAGATATATAGATATAGATATATGTATGTTTTTATACACACACACACACACACACACACACAGCGTGCCACAAATCCCATGCAATGAGTAATACATTAACTGTGGGGCCAGCCAGCCTCCCTGGTTTGAGCTGTTTGAGAGACCATCAGAGACCTAATTGCAAGATTTCCTTCCCACTGGCTTCCCTTCCTGCTGAGGGAAACTGAGGAACAGGGCAGAGAAACTTGGAAATATGGCAACGCTTCCCCAAACTATTTTTTTAAAAACCAAAGCCCCTGGTTTTTCCCATTGGTACCAAACAAAACCAAAGCCATTTTTGCAAAATGTAAAGCAAATCAAAAGACTGAGATTGAAGCCAAATGAGTTCTTGCTACTGTGCAATTTGGGGCCAGGAAAACAAAGAAAAGTAAGAAATGAAGCTGGGTCTTATACTCACAACCCTTGGGCAGTGGAACAAGAGGGGGTTCTCCTCTGACTTACCTCCCAGCTGAAGTTGAAAACAAGCTTGGCATTAGCTCAGATAGTAGACAATGGAAGGAAAGAATGTTTCAGACCATACTGGGTGGGGCAAAGCACAGTTAGCTGCCCAAACTATGTCATATGTCAATGCTTTGCTCACTCACTGTCTATGCTCTCGCTCTCACTCTAAAATATGTCATATGTCAATATGTTGTGCATGCTCTCTCACTCATTCACTCATGGGATTCCAAGCAGATAGACCATATGCAAGGTATGACCCTCTACACTCTCTCATTGATGCCTGCACAACTGATTTCCAAATATTCGCCTATATTTGGATTGGGACATGAAAGAGACCAGCACAAGAACTGAAAATGGGTCTATGTTCCCTAGACATTTTATTACATGCAAAAACCAGCTCACCAACACCTCTGCTCAGCCACCATACGTCAGCACTCTGCTTTCAGACTATATTGGATTCAGAGGACCTTGTGCTCACCAAGAAGCAGTATGAATCTGGTAGTATTTAAAAGCCTGGTTCCAACACAGGCTATAAGAGGTCTACTACCAAGCTTTGATGCTCTAATTATCAAATTCATTCCACTTGCCCCTCAAGACAAGCAATAAAAGTTCTTTATTATTCTCACCACTCCCACCTTACTCTCCTTTTTGAAGTTAAAAAATGTCCTAGTATATAGCAGTATGTTTTGTGTTAAAAAAAATCTTTCACCAGAATTTATTAAACGCTTACAGGCCACCTTTGGAATGTAATAGAGTTTCCACTTATCAATAAGTTACAGGCTTCTTAGTGAGAATCAATCTAATTCCCTTTCTCTATAGATGAGACAGAAGCATCCTAGTCATACTAGTCGTTCAAGTAGGAAAACCTGAGGGAGCCCAGGAACTAGGATTCTTGCCCCTGAAGTCATGTAAGTTATTCACATCTAGGGCTCATTGCTGTTAGCTCTAAGCTGCTCCTTTCCTGCTGCAGTTGGGAAAACACTGTCTTTGAAAGTCAAAGATGAGATCCCAGCACTGGCTATAGTGCTTTCTACCTAACTGGTTCTACTCAAATTAATCTCTCTAAGCCTCAATTTTCTGAAGTCAACACCACATCAGAGCTACCTCATAAATTTTGATGATTAAAAAAGATAATCTGGGGCCGGGCGGTGGCGCTCGAGGTAAGGTGCCTGCCTTACCTGCGCTAGCCTAGGAGACGGACCGTGGTTCGATCCCCCGGCGCCCCATATGGTCCCCCAAGCCAGGAGCGACTTCTGAGCGCATAGCCAGGAGTAACCCCTGAGTGTCACCGGGTGTGGCCCAAAAACCAAAAAAAAAAAAAAAAAAAAAAGATAATCTACGGGGCCAGAAAGATAGCATGGAGGTACGCCTTGTATGCAGAAGGATGGTGGTTCGAATCCCAGTATCCCACATGGTCCCCCGAGCCTGCCAGGAGCGATTCTGAGTGTAGAGCCAGGAGTAACTCCTGAGCATTGCTGGGTGTAACCCCCCACCAAAAAAAAAAAAAGATAATCCAGGGGTGGCGCTAGAGGTAAGGTGTCTGCCTTGCCAGCACTAGCCTAGGAAGGACCACAGTTTGATCCCCTGGCGTCCCATGTGGTCCCCCAAACCAGGGGCGACTTCTGAGCGCATAGCCAGGAGTAACCCCTGAGCGTGTGGCCCAAAACCAAAACCAAAAAAAAAAGATAATCCAGGCACAGTTTACTTAGCACAGTATTTAACAAGTCAAGAGAAACTCCAAAAGAATTCATTCTCCAATCTTGCAATCTTGTCTATCTATCACAAAGAATGTGTACAAAAATCTCTATTGGTGGGGCTGGAGAGGTAACACAGGGAAGGGAAGGAGGGAGGGAGGGAGGGAGGGAGGGAGGGAGGGAGGGGAGGGAGGGAGGGAGGGAGGGAGGGAGGGAGGGAGGGAAGAAGGAGGAAAGGAGGGAGGGAGGGAAGGGAGGGAGGGAGGGAGGGAGGGAGGGAGGGAGGGAGGAAGGAAGGAAGGAAGGAAGGAAGGAAGGAAGGAAGGAAGGAAGGAAGGAAGGAAGGAAGGAAGGAAGGAAGGAAGGAAGGAAGGAAGGAAGGAAGGAAGGAAGGAAGGAAGGAAGGAAGGAAGGAAGGAAGGAAGGAGGAAAACTACTGGTATATGAAACTATTTTCCACAAAACAGCACACTTCCAGGGTTGAGAAGATGGTACAGTGGGTAAGGGGTGTAAGGCAATTGCCTTGCATGCATCCAACCCAGGCTCGATCCCCAGCATCCCATTATAGTCCCCCTATTTCCTGTTTTGTTTTTTTTCCCACTATTTTCCTTCTGATCACCTGCAATCCTGCTGAAAGGAGGTTAAGGGGGGTGGCAGCCATCCCACCCCAACCCCTACTGACCCAAAGCAAATATCCATGTTGATTCTCTAATGAGTTTGCCTGGGAGGAAGTATTATCTGTCACCACTCACTGCCAGAGGAAATCAGCAGGCCCTCTGCCTACAGGAAGAGAATGCTGAGGGTTCTGTCTGAATTCTTCTGCACTCCAGGCCACGGGGCTTCTCCCTTTGCCAGATTTTGCTTCATCTCCTTTTAGTGTTAGAAATCATGTTCTTTGGGTCTGGTTATCTGTAGTCTGTAAGTCTGAATGAGTCATTGGGCTTAGGGTATCTTGGATCCCCGACAAATCCTGACATCCCAAGCATGTTATTAAATGTGGAGGACACAAAATTCGTGATTTGGCTCTTCAAAGCCCTCAAAACATTTTAGTCTATTTAAAGTCCCCTTCTTGCACTTCTTTCATCTTTATTTCTTAGTCTATTTACCACTTAAAACAGATACATATCCCTGAGCTAAATTTCATTCTTTGTGCTGAAATTATGCTAAATATTTAATAAGTCCATCAGGCAAAATCTGAAATACAAGTTCTAATAAACTCGAAGGCCACACATATTTTCTTCTTACCATGCCTGTTTTATTATGTTGCTCATTAAAAATAAATTGACAAAGGCTTATACATTGCTGGTGGGAATATCAAATTATATGGCTGCTACAGAAAACAGTCTGGCAGTTCCTCAAAGATGGCCCAGCAATTCCACTCCTAGGTACAGTCCCCAAAATAACTGATAAGCAGATATTCCAACAATACTTGCTGTACACACATTGTAGCATAATAGCTAAAAGGTGGTAACAATACAAATGTTCCAACAAAGAACAAATGAATTCTGATTATGTGTACAGAGAAATATACTCTTTCTGTAAAAAGAAACAAAGGACAGACATGCTGTGACATGGATGAGCCTTGAGAGCATGATATGAAGTGAAGAAATCAGGTACAAAAGGGCTACACATGGTGTAATCCCATTTATCTGAATTTCACTGGACTAAAAAGCAGGTTGATGGTTATCAGGGGAACTGGAGGGAAAGAGAATTCAAAGGGATGTGGGATTTTTTGGAGAGTGATGAGAATATTTGCAACTAAATAGGGGTGGAGGTTATTCAACTGTAAACATACTAAATGCCATTCATGGAGCACACAGAAAGGTTAATTTGGGGGACAGGAAAATATGCCCAACATATCTTTTTCAGTATCTATCTTTATGATTGTCTGTATGTTGACACATTTTCTTCTATAATAAAAAAAATTCACATCCCCAACATAACTGTCTCATCTCATCCAAAGGGTGCTGCTGAGATGTGGGGGAGATCAAGATGCTTAAGGCACTTGCTGTAACCTTGACTGTTTGAATCCAGAAACTATATACAGCCCCTGAGCACCATCTGGATAGCAAAATAACAAACAAACATATAAACCACAGCAACAGAAAAAGTGCTGGGGTTGACTCAATGTCCAAAGTATGTCTCCAAAATGGTCATGTTTCCTTGAAAGCTCAAATTATATTACTGGCAACAAATAATACCATTTTTCTGCCTTTGAAATAAAACTCAACTTGTGTGTTTACCCAAGCTGAAGAAACCATACACTATTAGTTTAAGGGAAAAGGGTGTCCAGTGGAAAATGTGGTTATTCAGTTGGTAATTCAAGCACAGAGGTGCTTTTCCTGGGGCTGACCATCATTTTCAGCATGCTTTAGGTGCTTTGTAACCCACTTTGTCACGCAAGACACTAAAGAGAAAGGTGATCAGGGTGATGAGTTAGTAACAGCCCTGATTCATGTGGCTTTGTCAAGGACACTGTGAAGCAAAACTGACTTTCCTGGCCCTCCCCTTTGACGGCACATGGTGATGAGGAACACGATGATGGCGTCAGTTGGTGCCACCACCTTGATTCATGCTGGGTGTCAGCACCTTTACTCACTGCTGCTTATTCAGTATTTGAAAAAGGCAAATAGCATCTGTGCTCTTATGAAAATAGCTTTGACCTTAAAGACTCCTATAAAAGGTACTAAATACCTTGAGGGGCTCACGGACCACACTTTTGTTTTTGTTTTTGGGTCACACCGACAGTGCTCAGAGGTTACTCCTGGTTCTGCACTCGGAAATCGCTCCTGGCAGGCTCAGGGGACCATATGGGATGCTGAGATTCAAACCACTGTCTGTCTGCATTCAAGGCAAATGCCCTACTACTGTTCTATCTCTCCGGCCCCATAGACTAGAATCTTTTTATTTGTTTTTTGTTTGTTTGTTTGTTTGTTTTTTGGGCCACATCCGTTTGATGCTCAGGGGTTTCTCCTGGCTAAGCACTCAGAAATTGCCCCTGGCTTGGGGGGACCATATGGGACGCCGGGGGATTGAACTGCAGTCCTTCCTTGGCTAGCGCTTGCAAGGCAGACACCTTACCTCTAGCACCACCTCTCCGGCCCCTAGAATCTTTTTTAAAAGAAGGGACTGGAGCAACAGTACAAAAAGTAGAGCATTTGCCTTGCACATGGTCGACCCAGACTGGATCCCAGGCATCCTATGTGGTCCCTCACTAAGCACAGCCAGGAATAATTTTTGAGTGCAGAGCCAGGAGTAACCCATGAGCACCATGAGCACCACCATTTGTGGCCCCAAAACCAAAATGAAAAAAGGGGGGAGGAGGAGAAAATAACTAAGCATCTTATAAAGATCATAATTACTTGATAAGACGTGTTGAAATTACACAGATGAAAGGTCCAGAGAGAAAGTAGTGAGCAGACTTTTGCCTTGCTCACTCAATGTGATTGGCCTAGATTTGATCTTCTGTACCTTATATGGTCTCCCAAGTACAACTAAATAAGCCAAAAACTGCAAACCATAGTGTATCCATCTGAGTATGCAGCCCCACCATGAAATATATCCCAAAGTCCCAAAAATATTTAACTGAAATTTATTTATACATAATGGGTCTAAGAAATGATTTGTCTGTGGTGTAAAGAACCTCATTTTAAGAAGTCACGAGTCATTTCACTGATAGTGAGATACAGAGCCTACGTACAGGCATTGATATCATGACAATTCATGCTACTGATACTAACTTGATGATAGAGTGATATACTTCACTGCTGAGTCTCAAATCCTCTGCCTTCTAAATGCAAACAGAAGGTGTTGGGAGGATTTGGTGAGATTATACATACAAATGCATGCGGTAGATGGTACCTAATGTTCTCTAATGAGTGAGCACTGCTCCAGAAGAGTAATAAAAAGTAACACTTCAGGGCCGGAGAGATAACATAAAGGTAAGGCGTTTGCCTTGCATGCAAAAGGACGGTCGTCCCATATGGTCCCTTGAGCCTGCCAGGAGCGATTTCTGAGCAGAGAGCCAGGAGTAACCCCTGAGTGCTGCCAGGTGTGACCCAAAAAACAAAACAAAACAAAAAAAAGTAACACTTCACCCATACAAACATAGGCTGTGTGTACCATAGGGTGTCACAAATTTTGTAAGGATCCCAGAGACAAACCCACTCCAATCCAACTCCATTACTTGTACTCTGATCCTCCTGGAATGAACACCCAGGGAAAGACCTCACAGATAAGAAAACCAAAGTACCACAGAGTTTTTCAATGTCTTCTAGTGGTTATAGAGCGAGTGAGAGGCAGAACGCGGTGCCAAACACACTCCCACTCCTAACACGCCCTCTGAACAGGTAACCTAAGTGTTTGGGGATTGGTAAGGAAAAGTGAGGTTCAGTCTCACCAAGGTTCCATAACATATCCAAGGTCTCACCGGGAAGACACCAAACAACCAGGCTTGGAGACCATCTTTTATTTGCATGTTCGGTGTTATTTGAGCTATATCTTAGAAAGCTATCAAACAATATGAAATTAATTTTGTGTAATCACTGATAATTATCTGCCTTTGAAATTGAATGAGGAAAATAAGCATGATTATGTGGATACTAACTGATAACCACCAACAAATTATTTGTGTTGTCATCTTTAATTCAAACTAGTGTTTCAATGAACTCAAGCTTTGGCATTAAAAAAAATTAGGGGGGGGGGGCAGAGAGATAGCACAGCAGTAGGGCATTTGCCCTACATGCAGCCATCCCAGGATGGAAGGTGGTTCAAGTCCCAGCATCCCATAGGGTCCCCTGAGCCTGCCAGGAATGACTTCTAAGCGGAGACAGGAATAACCCGAGTGCCACCAGGTGTGACACAAAAAAAGCAAACAAACAAACAAACAAACAAACAAAAAAGGGACAGAGGGATAATAGTTGGAAGGGCATTTGTCTTACATGCAGCAGTCCTGGGTTTGATCCCCAGCATCCCATGATTCCCTGAGCCTGCCAGAAGTAATTTCTGAGCACAAAGCCCAGAGAAACCGAGCACTGCCATGCACAGCCCAAAAACCAAAGGATAAAAAGGTTAGCCTGAGTATAAAGGAACTATATCACAATAAGATAATTCTGCTACATTAAAAAAAAATCTCTGAATTAAGTTAACATGTTGAATATCATTGTCTTAATATACATTAACATTTCCACCAAAAGGTCAATAAAGACTAAATTTTACTTTAACGGGTATATTAGCTATTTAAGTGCAGTTCTTATCATCCTCTCATTTCTCATAGTATGTCAAACCTAACCTGTTGCTTATTCGTAAGGGAATTTAGGACAAGTTACTCAATCACTCTGATTTGTGTAAAAATATGTAGCAATGCCTACGCCTTCGAAGTAGGTTCAGATTACACATAAAATACACCTAACCCATAGAGGAAAACTATTAGTAGTAGAATAACTTTCATCATAAACCTGGAGTTTGCCACAATCCTGCCTTATCCCTCAGTCTCCTAAGAATTGGACAACTGAGTGAAATGGACTTTTCTATTTCCTGCTCCCACCTCTCATACCCTTTTGGTACTAAGTGCTAATCTTTTGTCCTGGATTCTCTGCTATCTCTTTCTGGTATCCCCAAAGCCAGCCCCTAAACTTTTTTTATTGAATTAATTCCCTGGTCAGATTTGAAAAAAAAGGATAATGCTCATTACTTATCAAGTGAATGATCTTTTGAGAACTGCCGTGTTGAATTCAGAGTTGAAGCTAATCTAAGGCTTCTAATGATCCCATCTGAGCAGTTTTTATTTATTTTTTGCTTGTTTTTGTTTTTGTTTGGGCCACACCTGGTGATGCTCAGGGGTTACTCCTAGCTATATGCTCAGAAGTCGCTCCTGGCTTGGGGGAACCATATGAGACGCTGGGGATCGAACCACAGTCCATCCTAGGATAGCGTGCGCAAGGCAAACTTCTTACGCCCTGTGCCACAGCTCCAGCCCAATTTCCTTTTTATTAATTAACACCCATATTTTTAAGACACACCAACTTAACGTTTAAACATCTGGTCAGCAATCAAGAATTCATTGAACAGCTTCTTCAAATAGTGCCATCAGGCCTTGACTTCTGCACCAGCCAATTTCAGTCCTCTGAGTTAATAGTCTCCTTTAAGCAAAAAAGCATTTTGTGGGAGGTGAGGGGGAAAGGCTGCAAAAACAGTTATGCCAAGAGTGTCTTGTAGTATACTGAGATGCTTGAGAGGGCTGAGACTAGGCCAGAGGACAGGAATACCCTAGAATAATACTAGGGCTTACTGGAGGTCCTTGGTGCGGGGCTGGACCCGCTCTAAAAACCAGTGTGTACAGAAAGTAGGGAAGGGAAAGGAAGGGCACTGGCATGAGCAGGTTCTGCTGTGTACCAGTAAAGACTTTGTGCACGTTATTTCCTGGTTCAGGCATAAAACTCTGTTATTGGGGGGAGAGGGAAGCTGAGGGAAACTAAGGCTCAGAGAGGTTAAGTAACTTGACCAATCCAAGCAGCACGTATGTGGAAGGGTCGAAGACACAGTGAGACTTCTGTTCTTTCTGGCTCATGGTACACAGTGAGCAAAAGCCAGAAGACTTATCCCCAGGCCAAGGACAGGGATGGAGAGGGCGCTCATTCACACTCCTGCAACCAATGGGGATAACAGAAGAGAATTCATCTTGAGCCTACAGTTATCAGCCACCAAGTCTCAAGGGTAGAAGAAAGGCAATGCTTCTTCTGCTTTGATGTGCAGAAAGCAGGGCCCCTTACGAAAAAATGCAGCTTTGAATACAATGGGCCTGGAGTGGCCTGAGATTCTACATTTTTAGCACACTTTTAAGAGATGATGAAGCTTCTGAATATTTGGAAGATACTCAAAACTGATTACACGCAAGAGGTGACAAACATGGTTTATCATCAGAATCATCTGGAAATAATTTATTTGTTGTTTTTGTGGGCCACACCCAGCAAATGCTCAGGGGTTACAACTGGCTCTGCACTCAGGAGTCACTCCTGGTGGTGTTTGGGGAACCATCTGGGATGCTGGACATCAAACCTTGATTTGCTGCATGCAAGGCAAGTGCCCTCTCCATTGTACCATCACGCTGGTCCGGTCCCTCACCTAGAGCTATTGAGGTCATGGAGAGCTCCAAAAACTGCATGCACAGGGCCCTAAGTTAGATCCCAGCGCCCCAGGAAGTGACTCTAAAGGCCCCTCGACTGCTACAAGCCTGAGCAGCACAGTTTCACCAGACTCAGCACCTCCAGTTCCAGAGAGCAGCTGGGAAGCCCTCCCTCAAAATATAAAGCACCGTTTCCTCGCCGTAAGTCCCTCCCATTCTGACATTCAGCGGTGTCTGATTTTTCTACCACAGGATTCCATAATGTCAGGAGATGTGACAGTTTAACTAAAGCAAGCACCCGTTGAACACATACCAACTGTCTCTTGCTGCTTCACCTGTGCACTTCTTAACCCGCCACACTTAGAGCACTAGCACCCCCACTTTATCCAGGAGAAAAATCAAGATCCTGTCAAGTCCAAGGTCAGTTCATGATTAGAACAAGGGTGTTCATACTTGAGCCCATCAGACTCGAAAGAGGCTGTGCGACCACACAGTGCTGCCTCCCCAGACATACTTGAACACAGGCAATCCAAATGGGTCACGGCAGAGGAAGTCTCCTTGCAAAGGCTCTGTTCTGATTTCCCAAAGGCTGCCATCACTCAGAAAACATGGTGCTGCCAGACGAAATGATCTAAGAGTGCTGGCTGTGAATGTGATGATGCCTGTCGAATCAAAACCTAGGATTTCAAAGCTCTGCAACCAGGATAAAAGCTCATTTAAATGCAGGTTTGTTTTGTTTTTGTTTGTTTGACAACTCAAAACCAGGAAAAGCGAATTCAAAGAAACCTAGCACCCACTGAAGCAATTTTAGAAAGATAAAAATGCTGGTGTTAGGAATTGAAAATGTTTTTCCTCATCACTCCTCTCCCCTCCGAAGCCGATTTTGGCAAGAGTTCTTTATGTTTTGCGCAATGATTCTTATCACCAGAGCCAACGTGACTGTTTTGAAGGGCAGCGTTCATGTGGATGCACAGATTCTGCTCCATTTGTTTTGCAAAAGATTTAACCTCTCAGCCATACCAAAAAAATTTACCCTTTAGGCGATAAGACCAGGCACACATACATTCACAATGACTATAAGAAAAGCATACAGTTTCCCTTCTCTGCAAAAGCAGCCACTCGGTATTAATTCAAAAAATTTTAAAGAAAATATTCTCTTTAAAAATTAAGGACCCGGGGGCTGAAGAGATAGCACAGGGTAAGGCGTTTGCTTTGCACTCGGCCTACCCGGGACAGACCTGGGTTCGATTCTCAGCATCCCATATGGTTCCCCGAGCCTGCCGGGCAATATCTGAGCACAGAGCCAGGAGTAACCCCTGAGCGGTGCCGGGTATGGCCCCAAAACAAAAACAAAAGAAAAATAAAATAAAATTAGGGATCCATCTGCCTAAAAAGAAAACAATAACCGGGCATTAATGAACGAAGCATTTCCCTGAAAGCAGCATCAAGAAAGACATCTTACAAAGACAACTATATCTCCAAAATTTGTGCAGAAATGCCCTTGCTACTCAGGATTCAGGCACACAGAACTATTCAAGGGTAATACAGGTCTACACCTAGATTTGCTCCTTTGTTAAATGAATGGGTCCCTTTTTTTTTCCAGCAGTGAATACTCTGCAAATTCACAATGATTTACAGATTTTTCAAAGAGCAGACGTGACTGCCTGCCGATCAGATCAGCACCAATGCCACCAACCCAACCTCCCTCCCTGCTCGAACCGGACTCCCCATGCCTCACTGAAGCCACAATCCCCCTCTACAAACTCCCACTCCACCACCCCACCATGCACACCCAACTCCCCACCAACCTCACAGGGGTTCCTGGGCTGGTCCATGGAATCTGATGACATCACTCTCTCTTCCTTCCAGGAATTCTAAACCCTGCTGCTCTCCCCTTGCACACAGCCACCGTCTCCATGGCAACCTCACCTCCTCCTGCTTCCCTATTGGCTTCAGGGAGCAGGATACACAAAAAGGTTTTCCGTTCTCCATCACCACCACCCCCCAAAAAATGATGCTTTCAACAGGAACCTGAACTAAATTTAGCTGCTCGAGATCCAGAATCCTCTGACTAAGAAAGCACAGAGAAATGCCCTTCTGTCTGCCTTCCACCCTCCTGGCAACCCTACTTCCACCTCCTGCTCTTCGGCCCCTAACCTAAAGGCAGAGACAACATTTTGTTGGGCGTTAAAAATAGCTGGACCACCACGCATCCTTCACTGGCACGGGGACACGTTCTCACATCCAGCTCCCTCCCAAAGAGAGGGTTCAAGAACAAAAACGAAAGTAAGATAGTTGGGATATTTCCTGTGCTGAGAATCCGAAGGCTGAAGCTTCCTTCCGCAACAAGCCTTACAAGCCCTACAGTCTGGACCTTCTGAGAGGACAAGGCTCCTTGCGATTTGCTTGCTATTAATTTCCTCCACATGATGATGAAAAAGACGTGGAGGAAGGGGTGGGGATGGGGGCAGGAAGGCGGGTTGCTTTAATAAGCAGGCAGACAGGGCAAGAACCACACAGCCCCTCGGTTGGATTTTCCAGCTCAGGAATGGGCCGACCTGCGATGTAAACCAGAGCCAGTCCTCTCAGCCCACCACACCCAAAACCCTGCTTCCACACAGGGAGCTGTAAAGTAATCTAGGGGTCAAGGAAAAGAAAGAGAGGAAGTCAAAATTCCTATGATAGTAACAGAAATTAATCTATAAATAGATTATTGAGCATCAAAGAAGATGAACTTCTAGAAAGTGGTCCTTTTGCAATCAAAGATTCTAGAGGGTATTCATAAGTTCTTAAACCATAAGCCACCAAATGGATAACCCCAAAGTTATCTACTTCTAGTAAAAAAAATCCAACCATGCTCACCTTCTATGCCAGCCAACTTTGGGGCAGTGCTGAATTTTGGAGGAGATCCTACTCTTTCTTTCTTGGCTCAACCACTAATTTTGAAACTGTGGTTCACTCACTATCAGTCAATGGGGTTTTCTTTTCCTGCTCAGCAACCCACTTCCCATCCTATGGAAGTTTCCCTCAGAATCATATCAGGCCATGTCCTTATATGATGACTCTAAGGGACAAATCACCCACTGTAACCAAGTAGGAAAGTCTCCAAACAGGTCAGAGCCTTGACTAGGAAATCGAGTGAAGTAATGTAAGGCTCGCCTGGGAATATCGTATTTTTGGTTTGCAGGGCAGAGAGACTCAGCTCCAGGGCACCAGTTCTGAGGCCATATATGTGTGTGTGTATATATATATATATATATATCTGGCACAGAAAGAAATGATTCAGTAATAACAATAATTATTATATGTAGTCATTTATCCCAATTGAACTTAAAAACATTTTGGGAACATTTAGCAAAGTCAGAATGCTGTGTTAGCTAACCGAAGTATCTAGAATAAACTTCACAACTGCTGTGGGAAACAGAAATAGCAAACACATGGTATTTGCTAGTAAACGGAAAGTTGCCTTTGAGTGGCAAGAAAGGGAAGAGGAACTCGGGATGCTGAATCGTCTCAGCGATAACGTGCCTCCTTCACTCCTCGTGAGACCTTCCTAGGTACACCCTGGCCCTGTAGTTCCAGAGGCTACTACGAGAACAGGTGAACCTAACTCTTCTACCATGGGCCTGAAGCCATTTCTAAGACCGCCCATCCAATCAACTCCTAGCCTTGGATGATGTTAGTAACCACTCTGAACTCTATCAACAGTCTGGAAAAGTAAGCTGCTTCAGCTAAACCTGTCTCTCCCCCTTCATTTCATGCAAATGTATATTAAGTGCATTTATATGTGTCATGCCAGTTAAGTGGCTGCTGATAAATCTCACCTGAGACCCCAGCCTGCAATTTGTATATACTCTTACCTCACTTTGCAATCAGAAAACCGTGAGTTCTACAAGTGTCAACATCATCAAGGTTATGTACCCCATTATCTTAATAAGTTTAAAAGCCAAGATTTTTAAAAACCCAGGCCTGTTTAGATTCCAAGGCCTGTTCCTTTTCTACTTAACCTACCATTTACAGACTGCTGAAGTTGGAAAAACATTCAGAAGCCATCTGGTTTCTTTGTTTTCTTATATTATCCATTAAAATATAGGTTGTTTGACATTAAGGTCAAAGTCATAGTTTTTTTTGGTTTTGTTTTTTGTTGGTTTTTTTTTTTGGTTTTTGGGTCACACCCGGTGGTGCTCAGGGGTTACTCCTGGCTGTCTGCTCAGAAATAGCTCCTGGCAGGCATGGGGGACCATATGGGACACCGGGATTCGAACCAACCACCTTTGGTCCTGGATCGGCTGCTTGCAAGACAAACGCCGCTGTGCTATCTCTCCGGGCCCAGTTTTTATTTTTAATATTACTAACAGGTACTCT